>NC_048304.1:6581122-6704343 GCF_013100865.1 Trachemys scripta elegans | reverse complement strand
TATCCCTGATAATGTCACAGCTAACCTGGTGGCTGAACTTTGTGATTTTGTCCTCACCCACAACTATTTCACATTTGGGGACAATATATACCTTCAAGTCAGCGGCACTGCTATGGGTACCCGCATGGCCCCACAATATGCCAACATTTTTATGGCTGACTTAGAACAACGCTTCCTTAGCTCTCGTCCCCTAACGCCCCTACTCTACTTGCGCTACATTGATGACATCTTCATCATCTGGACCCATGGAAAAGAAGCCCTTGAGGAATTTCACCATGATTTCAATAATTTCCATCCCACCATCAACCTCAGCCTAGATCAATCCACACAAGCGGTCCATTTCCTGGACACTACTGTGCTAATAAGCGATGGTCACATCAATACCACCCTATACCGGAAACCTACTGACCGCTACACTTACCTACATGCCTCCAGCTTCCATCCAGGACACACCACACGATCCATTGTCTACAGCCAAGCTCTAAGATATAACCGCATTTGCTCCAATCCCTCGGATAGAGACAAGCACCTACAAGATCTCTATCAAGCATTCTTAAAACTACAATACCCACCTGCTGAAGTGAAAAAACAGATTGACAGAGCCAGACGAGTACCCAGAAGTCACCTCCTACAAGACAGGCCCAACAAAGAAAATAACAGAACACCATTAGCTGTCACCTTCAGCCCCCAACTAAAACCTCTCCAGCGCATCATCAGAGATCTACAACCTATCCTGAAAGATGATCCTTTACTCTCACAGATCTTGGGAGACAGACCTGTCCTCGCTTACAGACAACCCCCCAACCTAAAGCAAATACTCACCAGCAACCACACATCACTGAACAAAACCACTAACCCAGGAACCTATCCTTGTAACAAACCCCGATGCCAACTCTGTCCACATATCTATTCAAGTGACATCATCATAGGACCTAATCACATCAGCCATACCATCAGGGGCTCGTTCACCTGCACATCTACCAATGTGATATATGCCATCATGTGCCAGCAATGCCCCTCTGCCATGTACATTGGCCAAACCGGACAGTCTCTACGCAAAAGAATTAATGGACACAAATCTGACATCAGGAATCAAAATACTCAAAAACCAGTGGGAGAACACTTTAACCTGTCTGGTCATTCAGTGACAGACCTGCGGGTGGCTATATTACAACAGAAAAACTTCAAAAACAGACTCCAAAGAGAGACTGCAGAGCTAGAATTGATATGCAAACTAGACACAATCAACTCCGGTTTGAATAAGGACTGGGAATGGCTGAGCCATTACAAATGTTGACTCTATCTTCCCTTGTAAGTACTCTCACACTTATTATCAAACTGTCTGTACTCGGCTAGCTTGATTATCACTTCAAAAGTTTTTTTTTTTTTTTTTTTTTTTCTCTTAATTAATTGGCCTCTCAGAGTTGGTAAGACAACTCCCACCTGTTTATGCTCTCTGTATGTGTGTATATATATCTCCTCATTATATGTTCCATTCTATATGCATCCGAAGAAGTGGGCTGTAGTCCACGAAAGCTTATGCTCTAATAAATTTGTTAGTCTCTAAGGTGCCACAAGTACTCCTGTTCTTCTTTTTGCAGCTCTGAGTGTTCATCAGGGCGGAGGGGTGACTGGACTGCTGTACACTGGGGACTTCTGTGCTGGGATGAGCACAACATTCTTCCTACAGGTGTAGGAAGTCAGGTCCAGAGAACGCTCCCCTGAACCCAGGCAGGTGTCACGCCTCCAGGCACTGCTGCTTGGGCAACGCCCCTCCTGCAACCCGCCAGCACGGCTGCCTCTAGCGGCCTTCAGTGACTTGGTATCAGCCCCTGCCGAATTGTGCTTTGTTTGATCTGGTGGCCAGGGGCCTGGTTTGTTCTTGGACTGGTCTACCAGGAAGGCTCATGATGCACTGAGCATTGTTGTTATAATAATGTTATAGGTTGTAATTTTCATGTATAAACTTATGAGGCTGAAAATGTATCCTCATGGCTTAAAACAAGCCCAAGCAAAACTCTCCGAGAGCAAAGGGGCAGTTCACACCTCATCAGGGGATGTATAGGACAAACCCAGCCCAGCCTCACAGGAACAAAGGACACTGGCCTAGGCAGCAACAAAGGATTTGTTGGACTCTTGAGTTTGTCACCCCTCTTCCTTTGGTCAGTTTGGGACTGCGATGAGATCATGCTCACTTGACCGTGGGGGGGGGGGCGGGGGGTGGCAAAGCCATGAGGGAGAAAAGGACATGATAAAAGGGAGAGACGTTTGCCATGCTCTTCCTCTCTTCCATCCATCTACAGCTACCACCACCAAGCGACTTAAGTGCTGATCAAAAGTGAGAAGCAGTTAAGTTTGTAAGGGCACTGAAAGTATTAAGATCAGCTCGGAATGTGTTTTGCTTTTATTTCATTTGACCAAATCTGACTTGTTGTGCTTTGACTTATAATCACTTAAAATCTCTCTTGCAGTTAATAAATCTGTTTGTTTGTTCTACCTGAAGCAGTGCATTTGGTTTGAAGTGTGTCAGAGACTTCCCTTGGGATAACAAGTCTGGTGCATATCAATTTCTTTGTTAAATTGATGAACTCATATAAGCTTGCAGCCTCCAGTGGGCATAACTGGACTCTGCAAGACAGAGGTTCCTAGGGTTGTGTCTGGGACCGGAGATATTGGCTAGTGTCATTCGTTTGCACAATTCAAGCAGCAGCTGGCCAGAAGTGCTCAGTCACTGGGAGCCGCTTACATTCTAGAGGCTGTGTGTGAACGGCCCAGGAGTGGGGGTTCTCACAGCAGAGCAGGGTAAGGCTGGCTCCCAGAGTCAAGGATTGGAGTGACCTAGCAGATCACCAGTCCAGACAACAGGGGAACGTCACAGTGGGCCTGGGTTCCCCTACCTACCCCAGCCAGGGCCTTTGTAGAAGAAGTTCCTAAACCTGGGAGACATAGGACTGAGTAGCTCCTTTTCCAGCCAGAGTCAGCCACCAGGTATGCTCAGGAGGTGATGGTTCTCCTTTTACAGCCCCCACGAGCATTTCAGTCTATGGCGAGGGATACAAACAGATTGAGAGGGGGGTTCAAGGAAACGATATTGGTCAGCATTTTAGGCAGTGACTCAGCGTTCCAGCAGCCTAACGATTGTCCTACGGTGCTCCCATTTGAATGGGAGCTAGCCATGTTAACGGCTGTCCATTTCCCCTGGTCTGGGATAGCAAATGGCTAACTAGTCCTCCAACGACACAGCAGTTTCCTAAAATCAACCTGAACGTATAAGTGGTACAGACCTCCCCTCTTGTCCCCAATCAGCACAAATGATGCTTACCTCCTTTGCAAAGTGCTTTGAGATTGATGGATGAAGAGTGCCAGGTAAGAGCTAAGGAGATTTGTATCATGCCGTCGGAGGGGTGGGGTGGGGTGGAGCAAGGATCTCTGCACAGGGACAGCCACATCCTGGTGTGGGACAAAGCACTGTGCTCCATTTGCTAGCACAGCCAGCACCATTTCTGCCCTCTACCCACGCCAGTACCTTGATATCCTGGGTTGGGATAATCTGTGGTCGCAGCTGTCTTGCCGTAGCCACAGCTTGGAGATGTTGATGATCGGCCCCATATCATGTCTGTGGAAATGGGATAAGCAAAATTTGCACGTGGGACCAAGCATGCTGTAAGGCCAGTGGGTGGCCTACGATTGGGAGTGGCACCTTCTGTGCCTGTGACCTTGGGCATCTCTCCGTGCCTCGCTCTCCTCATCTGCAAAATGGGTGTGACAAAGCTCACCCGTCTGGTAAAGTGCCAAGACACCTCTCCAGGAGATGTGCTCTGTCCAGCTACCTGTCTTTGAAATCTGAAAAGTAGCCGCATAGAAGTCACTGCCTGTATTTATCAAGGCAAGACAGATTAGATATTCATATGTCGGCTAATGCAGCCGTTGGATGCAGAGCCCTGTGCACCATAATTAACGAAGTCTCTAGATTGTCTCAAGCCATCTAACAACTAAGCAAATGCCTGACTCAGGATCCATTGAAAAACCAGTCGAAACTGGCTATGCTTCCCACTTAGTGGATAGATTGGTGGATCTAAAACAAAGCAAACACATTTCCAGGTAAGAGACCATCCCCTTTGGCTCCTTCTTAAATATTTTCAGAAATAACTGGTCAATATAAGTGGTTTGTTTTTTTTACTGTATTTGTAACTTAAACCTTCTGATTATCTCTGATTTACCCACCTTTAGTTTTGTATTTGAGTACCTTCAAGAAAATGCTCTGCTAATCGTTTAGTGGCAAGTAATCAGTGTCAAAGAGAAAATGGATAATGGACAGCATATTTTAAATAGTTTAGCTTTCAGCAAGTGGAATGTGTAATTTAAGTCAGTTGTATTTAATCATCCTCTAGACCTTGAATTTCAGTCTCTGCTGCTTGACTCTCTGGAAAGTTGATGGCTTTTTTTAATGCTGCCTCTTTAAAGGTAACACCGAAATTTCCTTTAAATTGCCATGACCCTGTGATGTGATTATTTATCAATCGGATTGTTCCATTCTTCTGCTTTGGTGTTGCGCAAGCAATCAGTTGCTTTAGCTTGTGAACAAGGGAGGCTATAACTGAATTTACTGTTCAGGCGCCACTCGGCATATTCCCCCTGTATTTGCTGAAGTCTTGAGTGTTTTACATAGAGTTAAGGAGCCATAGATAGGTCACCTCTCTAATTTGCACAAAAACAGGAACAGCTACAGAGGGTGAGATGGTAGATCTCAGTTTTGTGTATAACAGCTAGGTGTATTTTAGCAATTTGACAAGTAAAAACCTAAAGAGTAAATAATTCTCCTCTAATATTATGCATGTTGTGTCCTGGCTATAGGAGTGTGCATAGTACATAGCAACAAACTTAGTTTTCGTATGTTCTGGTTGAGAAAACTGTAAAGCTTAAGGTTCCTGGCAATAGTCGGTAGCACACTCTCTCCTGTGGAGTGTCTAAGGCACCAGTCCTGCATGGGGGATCAGAGAGCATGGATTCTTGCACCTGTGAGGCGTCCCACTAGCTTTGAGAGCATCACTAATGTATCTTCTTGTCTTCTGAAACTCTTACAAATCCCAGGGGACTCTTGAGAGTCAATCTCCATACCTTGGGTGCAAAAAGTAAACATAGGGCCTAGAAATGTAGGGCTGGAAGGGACCTGACCAGGTCATCTAGTCCTGCCTCAGCACAGGGGGAGAATGGACCAAGTCCACCTAAACCATCCCTGACAGGTGTTTGTCCAACCTGTTCTCACAAAACCTTCCATGATGAGGGTTCTGCAACCTTCCTTTAAAGCCTGTCCCATTCTCTAACCATCCAAGAGAAATGACCGTGGGCTCTTTTTGGTATAGAGCTTTGCTGTTTTAAACAGAGAAATACATTAAACAGAGGAAAACTCGCATACGTGTTTAAGATCAGCTGTGATGTTGTTTCCCCTCCCTCCCGAGGAGTAGCCTGGCTGTATGAAATAATCTGTTTTGAGACTTCCTCTGGCCAACTGGTTGATGGTGTCAGCACAGGGAGTGGAATTTCATACATGTAAATACAACTTGATGGAATTCTCATGGGGCGTGAGTCCAAGCAGAAATGGGTTCTCTTCATTGCTAACCCTGTACCACACTGGGAAACAGAGGAATCCTGTGACTTTTTTTTTTTTTTTATTTCAAATTGTACATTGAGTTGGCATTGTAATGGACTGTATTCCTACATAGGCACTAGGTAATTTTTATTGTGCCTAGAAGTCAAATTATATACTCCTTGCATCAGAAGCTGCCATTGCTATTTAAAGCAAAATCTGCTTCAGTGTGTGAGCATTAATGCAGGTCTGTCCCTACGTAGATATGCGCTGGATTTGCAAGGAGACCATTAGTGTTTGCTGTGGTTAACAACAAAAAGGGAACATCTTAATGAGATGGGGTGAGGAGTTGACATGAGGACACTGACTGCTTGAAGCTGTGTTTATGTTGCAGAAAGAGTAGAATCCTGTATTCACTGGAGGAGGAGTCACAGCAAACCCATGTAATGGGGAAGATAGCTTAGATAGAATCCACAGCTCATCCCTAGAGCCAGGATGTCCATCCTGTGGCCCTTGAGTCTCTAATTTTGGGGCCCTCGAAGAAAAAGAAGTGTGTGATTTAAGAATTGGAAATGTGCTCTCTGAGCTGTGATTTTTAAACTGAAGGGGTTTTAGTATCAGTCCTGTCACTATGGGGAGGAAGTAGGGGGCACTGTTTTCCCGACTGCGTCCTGTCGCTTCTCTTGCAGCCCCAGGGGCAGCTCTGATGTGGGTTGGGAAGCATTCTGAAAGCTGCTAAGCAGCTCCCCCACTGGCTGTGTGCTGTATGGCAGGGACGGGAGGCGCGAATAGTTCTGCTTTGGTACCATTTCCTGCTTGCCTGCCAAGCTGAGGGAGACTTGGGGGAAGCAGGATAGGAGATGGAGTGGCTCTGCCTTGGCTAAGGGGAGCTCTGATCAACAGTAGCCCAGGAAAGGGAAGGACAAAAGAGGAGAAGATGAGAGCCAACAACCAGTTACAACTCACAAATTCTTTGCCCCAACCAGCTTAGAGCAGCCTGGGAGCTGCTCTAACTTGCACTACTTGAAACATGTTCCAGCAATTCTGCCTTTCTGCTCCTGACGTGCCCCTCGAGCCTGGACCTATGAGAAGAGGGAGATGTAGGGGATTGCTATGGGTGGCTCTTTGCCTTCCATGGATTCCTCATGTCAGGAGAATCCCCAGTAGGGGATTTGTAGGAGGTTGCTAGTCCCTCTGTGGTCCAGGAGCAGAACCGAGCAGAGATTGTGGCTCCTTGGCCTTTTGGAAATAACATGTCTGGTCTTTTGGCTGAAGAAGCTGCCCTGATGCTAAGCAGGATTGCAAGGGTTGGCAGCAGATCTGAGAACTGGTAGGGAGGGAAAGTAGCCAAATCTGTTGCTTTATTTGAGATTTAATTATGTTGCTGAGTATTTTTAATAGTTCCTGAGTGGGGCCCTGCAATGGCAGCCATGAGCAGGCGTAACTCCTTGGGTCTTCACTCAGGCAAAACTGTTACTGAATTGGGCATTTGGGATTTGCTTTTTGGGGTGTTTGTGTTGGTAAATCCTATAGGCAGGAGCCAGCAAAGATGTCTTAAGGTGAAACATGGATTCTTTCCCCTCTGAACTTGTAGCTGTCCGGCTTGTGTTCTGGGATGAATACTCTGTAGTGACAGGAGGAGCCTGGGGAATAATTTGTAACAAACTATTCATTCTGTGAATTTCTCCTCCTCTCACGTTAGCAAATTTGGAAGTGGAGTGATTAGTTTGCTTGAATTTATTCACTGCAAAAAAGTTCTTAGCTTCGGGTATTCAGAAATCATGATTTGGATCTGCCAAAATCTTGAGATTGTCTTTAAAATCATGAGATTTAAAAAAAAATTTCTTTTGGTTTCTGAGCCTTTAGTGACCAGGACAACTAACATTTTTTTTTTTTTTAAAGAAAGCATGACTCAGAGAGCTGCTGCCTTAAGAAAACCACTAAATGTAGTGCAGTGTGTGGTTTGTAGCTGATTTGTTGCTCTGAATTGTAAGTGTTTGGAGTGGTCACTGTCACACAGCTCTTGTCCCTTGACTATATGTCGGTTAAAGTCTTCTGCACCAATCAGCATGATTATGGATTTGAAAGTTGCTGTCTGCAACACTTGCTAAAACTTTATTTAATGTTATCGTTAAGGTTTTAAGGGCAAAATGCTGGAGAGTACAAAGTTGTTTCTTCCTATAACTGTGCAAACTCTGTTCCTTTGCATATTGCTAATATTTTTGTCTTCGTGGGTGGTTTTTCTAAGTCCAGTTTCTTGGTCTGATCTAGTGAGGCACTGAGTATGTTTGCCTCGTGTGCTCTGGGCCTCCAGGAGGCTCATCGTTTCTCTCTATCGGACTTTCCAACAAAGATGTGCAGTTATAATCACGGCACTATATTTCCTGTCTTGTAAGAGCTAAACATCAACACTATAAACGTGTTATCATAGCACAAGCAGTTCAGACCCTTCATGTCTTGTGAGCTGGTGCTCCAGAGTTCATCAGTCCCTAGAAAGTTGCAAATAACGTGGAACTGTCGATTCTAGGAGACTTGCCGAGTTCTGGTTTGGGGCCATCTTTAAGGCAGGTGGAGGAACTGCACTTAAGGACAGTGTAATGGGGGAATGGCTGGGAGCAGAGAATGGTGAATAAGTTTACTTATTCAGGCCTCCATTCAGCAAGGCACTTAAGCAGCAGAGTAATGTGGGACTATTAATTTACTTAAAATTCGGCACATGCCTAATTTTGGCCATCAAGGTCTGGGGTACGCTTTGTTTTACCAGTATAACTATTTTTGAAGTGAGACATTTGTATCAAAATAGTTATCCTGGTAAAAGCCCTAATATGGACATAATTATATCTGTATAAAGCTGCATTATATCAGCATCGCTGATTTCCCTTCCTATATGGGAATAGCTATACTGGGATAAAGCACCTTTACCCTGATATAACTGTGTCAGTAATAGAGAAGTTGTCCTGCTTAACTACACCACAAAAGCAGTGGGTACCATATGCCTAGTTAGAGCCTTAATCAGTAAGGGAATTGGTACCCTGTGCCTCGTCGGTGTGGTGTTTTCATTTGTTTACAACAGAACTTCTTTCTTGTATTATTTTTAAAATCAAACTCTGCACAACATGCAGTTCTCTTTGGAATTGTGTGTATGAAGTCTGAAATTTTAAACTCCCTGACATTTTTGGTTAGCTGAGTGTAAAAGGTAAGTGTCTGAGTAACATTCTCAAACTGGAGAAATTTATAGTTTTCCATGCCTTCGCCCATAATCCAAGTGGCTGAATGGATTTTCTTCAGACTTTCTCTAAGAATTTCCCTCGGGGCTGAAACTATCTGATAGAAATTTCAAGCAAAAGAGAGTTTTTTTTGCTGAAAATGTTATAGGCCATTGAAAATAGGAGATTAGGATGAAATGGCCTTTTCGACCATATCCTAGTGTGAGCTTATAATAAAGAACATTTGGCTCCTAATCCGTTTTAGTCTAGCAGTCTGAAACCCCAGCCTTGGCAAGCTGCCTGTTTTATCGAGTAAAGAGCAGTGGCAGGAACATATCGCCCCATGTTCTGTATTTAGAATTTATATCCAAACGTTTTCAGGCTACTGACTCTGAAAAGATATTGGTCAATAATTCCCCCCCCCCCAAAGGCTTATGTGAGTCCTGTTTCAATCTAGCAAGCAGGCCTGATGTTTCTGCTACAGTTATTACGGGTCAGATGTTTTCAGGATTAACCCCATGATGTGGGAGGCAGGCCTCCGTAATGCACTTGGCTCTCCTGGTTCTGCTGGTTCAGTGCTCTGTAAGTGCTGAGGGTTTATCAGATGGATGTTATCCACAGTAGCACAAATTTCAGTGTGCAGCTACCTGGGGTAAGGTTTGGATAGTGTTAGGGTTGCCAACTTTCTAATTGCACAAAACTGAACACCCTAGTTCCGCCCCTTTCCCGAGACCCCGCCCCCCACTCACTACATTCTCCCTCCCCCAGTGGCTCACTCTTCCCCACCCTCACTCACTTTCACAGGGCTGGGGTTGGGGTGCAGGAGGTGGTGAGGGCTCTGGCTGGGGATGAGGGCTTTGGGGTGCAGGAGGGGGCTCCCCGCCAGGAGCTGGACCTGCTGGCCGCTTCCGGGGCACAGTGCAGTACCAGGACAGGTAGGGACTAGCCTGCCTTAGACCCACAGCACCGCCAACCGGACTTTTAACGGCCCGGTCGGCGGTGCTGACCAGAGCCGCCAAGGTCCCTTTTCGACCCAGTGTTCTGGCTGGAAACCGGGCACCTGGCAACCTTAGATAGTGTTGATAGCAGCTTACATTAAAAACTGACGCAGTGTGATCCAGTGGGGAGGGCAGTTGACTGGGACTCGGGTTCTAGTCCTGGCTCCACCAATGGCCCGCAGCGTGAGCAGCTCATCTCTCTCGCTCTGTCTTGTCTCTCGATTGCAAGCTTTTCAGTGCAAGGACTCTCTCGCTGTGTGTTTGTACAGTGCTTGGCACAGTGAGGCCTGGAAGGCAGTATGGCTTAGTGGACAGAGCACTGGACAAGAGCTAAAGGAAACCCGTGTTTTATTCCCAGTTCCATCACTGGCCTGCTGGGTGACCCTGAACAAGTCACTTCACCGCTCTGTGCCTCAGTTTCCCCCTCTATAAAGTGGGGGTGATGCCACCTAACTTTTGTAAAGCACTTTGAGATCTACTGATGGAAAGGGCTAGGTGTGAATCATTATTTTATTATTTCTGTTGCAGACTCCAGCTGCTACTGTAGATACAACCGCTAATATGGCTTTCGTCAAGCAATGTGTCATCCTCCCGTTTAACAAGCACTAAAATCCTAACAAACTGGCCCGGCTCACAGAGCCTGGGGCTGCAACGCTGCTGAGCACGCGGGGAATCCTGAAGCTAATGGGTGGTTCATGAGCACAGGGTCACATGCTGGCTAGAGTAACAATGGGCCCTGGCTGTAAATTTGCAGTGCCCTTCCCAGTGTAAATACGGTGCTCGTTTCGGTCTGGAGAGCCACATGGTTTTATGTGATTCCTGCTGGAGCATAACTGGGATCCAGACTGACAATGCCGTTACTCCGTTTTGCATCACTTCTTTCCTGCACATCGTATCTCAGTATGTCTTTTGCAGTTAAGTGGTGCCATTACAGATTGAAATGATAGGAGAAGAGAGCATTATGGTTATGATATGGACTAATGTGGAGAAGAGAGATTTCTTTAGCTGGGTTATGAACTGGGATTGAGTGTCAATGAGCCATAAACTTGTGTAAGATGCTAGCTCCGAGAGAGGAGGGTGTGCTTGAACCTACAAAAACCTTGGTCTAGTTCCTAAATGTCTGGCCCAATTGGCACCAGGGCTGTAAATGTGTAAACAGAATGATTTTGAGAAACTGATTTATTAATTCCATCCAGCATATGACTTAGAAATGTCCCAGTGCCTCTGATATCCTGGCAAAGCATGCCGATCGCTGCTCTGTTGCTTTGGGCAGAAGTACAAAGAACAGAATATGGTGCTGACTTGGGAAGGCATATGGAACACAATCCGTTTCAGCTGCGAGAGTTCTTACGCCGTCATGGGACTGGCTCTGAGAACCAAGGGCTGCTGACTGAATGTATGCTTACAGCTGGGTGAAAGCACCAGATGGCTACGTGTGAAATGTCACGGGAAAATCTTCATCATTCTGGCCTGCCATTTCCCTACCAGGAAATTTTACTTCCTGTACCCAACTTCCATGGTTCTGTTCCTTGGTATTTGATAGGGATGGCAGAGTCTCTTGACAACCTCTTGGGCACTCCTCTTTATTCTTTATTTAGTTTTTCTAGGTTCTGTTTACTATAATGTAAATAATAGGACGTTGAGGTGATACTGCGTTAACTGGGGTCAGGTCCTCCTTGTATTTGATGCTGTACATACACCTAGAAAGAGACAGAACCTGCTACAAAAAGTTTAGATGAGACAGGCGAAGGGCGGGATAAAGCAAGTATCATTCTCCCCATTTCGCAGATAGGGACTGAGGCACAGAGCAATTCAATGACCTCCTAGGAGGTCAGGCAAGGAATCTGTGGCACGTTGGAAATTGAACCCGGATCTCCCAAGTCTGTCTTGCGTCACAGGACCATCATTCTTTACATCAGCTTATTTCCCACCAGTCATTTAAATCAGATGTTGCTATCTGCAGTTTACACGCTTTTTGGTTTGGAGTGTAACTCAGAGATTCCCAAACTTTTCTTATTGTGTATCCCCTAGCTGCCTGTGAACCCCTAGCCGCCTGTGCACCCCTAGCCTTCTCATCACTGATACTTTGTGTGTTCTTAACACTACCTGTCTTTAGCCATCTACCCATATTTCACTATTATGATTTAGTGATAGTGTGATGAATACAATCGGGGGAAAAAAACCCACCCTGCTTAAGTTCTGAGCTCAGTTAGACCGGAAAGTTACTGAGCCCACGCTGTACAGTGATTGGAGGGATCCGACATCAGCGTCTCTGTGTATCTGTGTTATCATTGGTACATCTTGAAGTAAATTAACGACCGTAAATTCCCACAGAGTTTTAAAGCATCGTCTGAGTAGCCTATTATGAAAATGCAATAAATAAAATCCACCACGATGCAATTTCTCCCGTGTGTCCACCAGAGATGTCTCACGTACCACTGCTTGGGAAGCCCTGGTGTAAACACTTTGAAATGGATACTGGGCACAGGATATCCAGCAGAATGTTATCTCTAATCTGCTCACAAGGAAGGGATTCTCTTCTTTCCCCCCCCCCCCCTTTACTTTAAGTAAGTAACTTTTTTGAGCATGCTCAGTGTCCCTCACACAGGTATGAAACAGATACGGTTTTGTGATCACGCCCTCTTTCAGTAGTTTGAGTGCGCTCTGGCTGCGGATCTCAAAATGGAATAGGGGATGAGAAAACGAAACAGGTAAGGAACGCTCAGGCTTGTCTTGCAAGTTGTAACTAAGTAAAGGTGTGAGAACTTCGTTCCTCTATGTAAGAAGAAAATAAAAACATGGGCTAGGGATGAACGAAACTAACATAATTAAAGGTATATTTCACTCTTTTTTGTGTGTGAAGTGACTGTCACTCTCAGCTGAAAACAATTTTCTTGAGGCTGCTCTTTGTTCACTCTCTGTTTGGGTCCAATTGTTAGGGAGCCATCTTGGGCAGTCAGTTTATATATTTTTGTAGTATTTGAAATTAAGTTCTTAATCCAGCCAGCTGTCAGGCGATGGACTTCGAATCAATCAGCCAGGCTTCAGAGCATGCCAGCCACGCTCGGGTCTAGCGTCAGCCTTAGTTTGAACTTGTTCTCTGTAAATGAAATTTCCAGGCAGCAGATCTTGCCAGGAGATGCTGTTTTCTTTTCTAGTCTCTTCAGGTGTTTGTGCCTTTCTGGAAGCAGTAAAATTGTAACCTCTGTTCTTGCTGTGTAATTATTTGAAAGGAAGGCACACTGGGCTTTTGCTATATGGCTAATAAGGTGTGTGTGTGTGTGTGTGTGTGTGTGTGTGTGTGTGTGTGTGTGTGTGTGTGTGTGTGTGTGTGTGTGTGTGTGTGTGTGTGTGTGTCAAGTACATTGATATTTAGTTTACAGTTTTGTTTCCTCACCATGACTTTCATGCTTACTATAGATAATTGTTTGTGGCTCCTGAACATTAATTTAGATACTGCCAGATAAAATGGAGTATGTGACTCCATAACAATAAAAAACAACAACTTTTTGGAGTATAAAACCATTTTATTACTTAAGCTCATGTTTGCTTTTACCATTAGAGTTGTTTACTTACAAAGTACTCTTGGCTTAATAGGTATATATCATGCATTTGTGTATCTTGAAGGAATAGCAATAAAACATTAGTTTTGTATGTATCCAGTTTTCCTTTAAAATGCAAATTAACCCACTGTGGCCATATATACTATCAATATTTTAGTTAGTTTCTTCTCTCTTTTCTTTAGGAGCGGATCATTTTGTTTTCTTGATGTAGTATTAAAGAATATGAGCAACTGTTATTTTAAGTAGTATGTCATGATGAACTTTTAGCATTTTTGTGAAGAGGACGATAACTAGATTCTTTAAGGTTTCTTTTTTAATCATCTGTCACTTAATGAATATTCAAATTAGTGTATACTTTTTTTTTAGGCTTGATCATGCCATGATATTTAAAAGCACTTGTGATACCTATATAATTTTAAAATAGATTTCTCGATGCAGTATGGAGTAACTTAAGATAAGGTCTTTGTATCAAGGATTTTGATGGCATAGAAGTTAAAGGGAAGATTGGAAGGCCATACGTGTTAAGAATTCCTGAATTCTATGCCTGGTTCTGATGTTACACCCCTCCATCTTCATAGGTCATTTAAGTATTTTGCTGAATGAAGCCATTAATACCCACCTAATTTTAAGCAGGTGAGTAAATTCCATTGAAGTTAATAGAATTACTTGTGCTTAAATACCTTGCTGAACTGAGAGAGGAGGCAGGTGAGGTAATATCTTTTATTGGACCAACGTCTGTTGGTGAAAGACAAGTTTTCAAGCTACATAGCTTCTCTTGCGAACTGTGACCTTAATCTCTCTCTTCTCCACATTTCTTTGTGTTCTGTTTTCTTCCTGTAAGAGGCAGGGATGAAAGATGATGTACTGGGAGGTGTTGATTGATTATATTTTGCATAGCCTTGGAAGAGTGGTTTATAAATGCTAGACGGAGGAGGAAAAATAAAGCTATCATCTTGTAAAGCATTGCAAATGGTTCCCAAGTGACCAGTGATGAGAAGCTGTGCATTTATAGTTTTAAATATAACTGAAATTGTGTCTTCTAAAAAAAAAAAATCAAGAAAATGACTGTAGCACCAGTGCATTTCGGTCACTTCCTTCATGATTGCCCCAGGTCTGGAGGCTATCTGAGAACAAGAGCATCTGGCATATGGGAGCAGAGCGGGCATTTTGCTGCAGCAATGCCTGACTGGGATAGAAATGTAACCAGGTGAGAGCGAAATAATGAGAGCTGTAGATCTTCCAGGATAAATGCTGATGCTGCAAGCCTTCCCTAAGACAACTGGGTAGAATACGGCACCCTGGTGTGGGAAGGGAATGCAAAGGAAGATAATTCTTGTGCACCAGTTACTTTCTGCTAGGTGGTCTCTTTGTGGATTCTCCCACCACAGGGAGGAATGCAGGATGGAAAGTTACTCCTTAAGTAAGATTGAAGTGGTTGATCTGCATGTGTGTTCAGACAATGCTGCCAAACCTGTCCCTAGGTCATGGAGGTTTTCCCCCACCCTGGAAAGGTAGTCTGTTAACTGATCATGCCCCCGAGTCCTCTTCAAGCGCTCTTGGGAAACAGTAACTTAAGCTGAAGGGGAATATTGCAACTTGTTTTCCGGTATTCTCCAATTCTTCCAGCATTGCTGTGCCTGTCCTGCATCTCTGCCAGGCCTACTTGCATGGAAAGCAACACTGGTGCAGGAGAATTCAAGAAAATCCTGAGTGTAGCACAGCTTTACAAACATAAGAAAGGCCGTACCGGGTCAGACCAAAGTTCCATCTAGTCCAGTATCCTGTCTACCGACAGTGGCCAATGCCAGGTGCCCCAGAGGAAGTGAACCTAACAGGCAATGATCAAGTGATCTCTCTCCTGCCATCCATCTCCACCCTCTGACAGACAGAGGCTAGGGACACCATTCCTTACCCGTCCTGGTTAATAGCCATTTATGGACTTAACCACCATGAATTTATCCAGTTCTCTCTCAAACTCTGTTATAGTCCTAGCCTTCACAACCTCCTCAGGTAAGGAGTTCCACAAGTTGACTGTGCGCTGTGTGAAGAACTTCCTTTTATTTGTTTTAAACCTGCTGCCTATTAATTTCATTTGACGATCCCTAGTTCTTGTATTATGGGAATAAGTAAATAACTTTTCCTTATCCACTTTCTCCACATCACTCATGATTTTATATACCTCTATCATATCCCCCCTTAGTCTCCTCTTTTCCAAGCTGAAGAGTCCTAGCCTCTTTAATCTCTCTAAAAACACCTCTTTGGAGCCACGTCTTTGTACAAGTTCATGCAGCCGCCAGCATGAGTCCAGCACTTGTGTCCGTTTATTATTATTATTATTATTGTATTTTGTCTTGTGGTCGTGCCTAGTGGCTGCAGTCCCATTGTGCCAGGCGCTGTACAAATGCACAACACAGACAGTCCCTGCCCAGGAGAGCTTACAGTCAAGCATTACAAATAACCGTGATGAATGAATCCTCTCGACACCTTAGTGAGAGAATTCTTCTTACCCATCTCAGTTTATCCCTGACTTGGCTTGTACAATGCAGATTTGTTCCCCCTTCTCCTGATTAAAAGGAAACCTCTCTTACTTTCTTCTTCAAATTCCCTCTGCAAACACACAGTCTGGTTCTGGACATGTTTTCTGTGGGACATACGGCCCCCCACCATCTCAGTTACCTGGGCTAGGAATCTGGTGCAGGTGGGTGGGGAGACAGTTACACACTGATAGCAAGGCCTCACTGGTAGATAGTTTTAATTACATTACTTTGCAAAGTTCTGTATTTTGGTGGACCCCAGATTTTCTTTTATGTGATCTTCAGACGACAAAGCAACACAACCGTAGGGATGGGCCCCTATGAACAGGAAAGTTTTTCAAGACCCGTGTTGCATGCTGGCCATCTATGATTTTAGAATCTGGGTGTTGTTACTATCCAGAGAGAGCAGTAGAGGGTACAAAGCTTCTTTCCCTTGATAGAGTAAATTGCTTATCATCTTGTGCTGTTAGCTATTCTATAAATGAGTTTAACCGTAAAAAAAAAAAAAAAAAAAAAAAAACCCCTCTATCCTCAAATTGTCTCCAAAAGTATGTGTGAAGGGTTTCTACTTTTCTGCTGTTGCTGCCTATGTCTCTGTGCTGTTCTGACCTATTCATGTCTGGAAGGCAGAGAATATATTAAGAATATGATGCATTTGTACATTCCTCTCAGATAGTATACTTAAGGGTCTAATTTGATGTGACGCTTACTAATCTGCCAAGATTGCCAGTGATTTTTCATATCAAGCCAAGTCTTATTTGCAGTAGATCAATGGGTGAACACACTTCAAATATATAATTTACAAAAGCCTAGACTATTGTGTTTTTAACTTGAGATGATTCCCTTTTGCCAGCTGGAAAGTTGCTAGTCTCACTCAGGTTGCAAAATGGGGAACAGTTGCAAACTAGCTTTTTACTAATTACATTAGCTAAATAGCTTTTTATTTAAAAATTGGCATTGAACTTATATTTGCTTGATACAGCATTGCCTTAGCACACCAGTTAGAGTGACAGTTTGATTCTATGAATCATTCTTCTCTATATTAGGGAACTGGGATTGTTTAGTCTGCAGAAGAGAAGAAGGAGGGGGGGATTTGATAGCAGCCTTCAACTACCTGAAAGGGGGGTTCCAAAGAGGATGGAGCTCAGCTGTCCTCAGTGGGGGCAGAGGACAGAACAAGGAATAATGGTCTCAAGTTGCAGTGGGAGAGGTTTAGATTGGATATTAGGAAAAACTTTTCCACTAGGAGTGGGGTGAAGCACTGGAATGGGTTACCTAGGGAGGTGGTGGTTTTTAAGGTCAGGCTTGACAAAGCCCTGGCTGAGATGATTTAGTTGGGGATTGGCCCTGCTTTGAGCAGGGGATTGGACTAGATGACCTGTTGAAGTCTCTTCCAACCCTAATATACTATGATTCTGTGATCCAACCATTCATACTCATTTACTCCTGGGACTGTTTTTAAAGCGATTTCTGTAGTGCACCGATTCTCTTAAATTTGTTCATAATGCCCCATGTATTGTGCTGAAAATAGCCATCGATTGTCGGAGAGAGTTTCAGGGGTGTGTGTGTGTGGGGGGGGGGAGAGATGATGCTATTGTCTCCTTGTTACTAAAGAAATGGGTCCAAAAGACACCCCACTTCAAGTAACACTAAATATTAGGGTTTAGAATCTAAACCTGGATCCAGAACCAAATTCTGCAGCTGCCTTTGTATTATGGACTAAACTGAAGTCTTGGATCTGAAAACCCCGGATTTTAAGGGGGCGTTTGAAATCTAAATGCCATGGATCCTTTCTAGTCAACCCATCTGTAGTATGGTGCAGGAATCACAATAGTGCAAGCTGTGATTAGGAAGAGTCTAAACCCCATGCCATGTGTGGTTTTTTTTTTAATACATTTAAATCTCCTTGTATTTAGTATATGTGCACTAGATACTGTAAAAGTTGCAGAATAGGGCTTGACTGCTGTCCTGAGGAGGTGGGAATACAATTAGACACAAATGCACAGGGATCCCAAGTGACAGTGCTTCCTTGCAGCACCCTGTTTGTTTGTTTTTGTTGTAATAACAGGTTGAGGGGAAGGATGATCTTGTGGTTGAGGCATTGAACTGGGATTTCTGGGTTCCCACATCTCCCAAAGACCTTGTGCAAGTTACTCTGTGCCTCCTTTCACATCTGTAAAATGGGGCTGATAATTCCTCTATTTGGCACTAAGCTGTTCAGGGCAGGAGGGCTGTCTCTTGCTATGTATATGGACAGCAGCCAACACAGCAGGGTCCCTTGGGGTTTCTGTAATAATAATGGGTCTGTGACAGCATGTTTTAGTTTTCATTGGCTCGTGGAAGAAATAACCACCGCAAGGTAGACATGTTATCCGAGTTACGTCTGTGAGAAGGTAAAGGTGCAGAGGCAGCTTAGCTGGCCTCCTGGCAGAGTCCTCTGTGTCTCAGGTTTGTGTCTCTAGCTTGTATTGTAGGATTACCATATTTTAGTTTTAAAAAAGGAGGACACTCCACGGGGCCCCGGCCCCACCCCAACTCCGCCCCTTCCCCAAAGTCCCCGCCCCAATTCCGCCCCTCCCCATAACGCTCCGCCCCCTGCTTCTCCCCCTCCCCTGCTTCCCGCGAATCAAATGTTCGCAGGAAGCCTGAAACAGAGAGGCAGCAGGTAAGCTGGGGCTGGGGCGGGGTGGGGTGCAGCGCGGCCCAGTCCGGCCCCCCTGGTCGAGCGGCTCCCTCCGGCAGCCCCAGGCCAAGAGGCTGTGGCCCCGGCCCCGGCGTCTCCTGCCCGGCCCGGCTTGGGCCCTGGGGCGCCGGCCCCCGGCCCAGCACCGCCGGCCCAGCACTGCCATCCCCATCCCTGGTCCCCGGCCGAGCACCACCGGCCCCGGCCGAGTACTGCTGGGCCCTCCCTCCCTATTTTCCCGGACATGTCCGGCTTTTTGGGATTTCCTCCCGGATGGGGATTTGAGGCCCAAAAAGCCGGACATGTCCGGGAAAATCCGGACGTATGGTAACCCTATTGTATTGTATTAACCTTTTACCCCCATTTGCATCCAGCAGACTTATTTCTGAATGAGCTGCACTTGCAAGAGCGAGCTCTAGGTTTTTAGCCTTCTGATGCACAACCGATACAGATTTGACCTTTGAAATGAATGCCCGTGTGTCGTCTAACAAAAGCCTGTGTAAGGTCATGCTTTCCCCCACCTGCTGCTTGTGCGAGCCCATTGCAGACTAACGCTGTACCTTCAGCATTCCTATCTGGGGCCTAGGAAGCGCTTTTTAAAGCGATACAGCACATTTTACGGCCTTGTAAACGGACAAGGATCAGTAAGGAATTTCTCTGGAGTTAGTGAAACATTAGTTGGCTGCTGGTGGTTTGTTTTGGCCTAAAGTCAAGTACAAATGCAGCATGTGCTCTCCGGTTTGACTAGCAAAAAGTATTTAGAAGAAAATGTATCTGACTCAAAGCTGAGTAGCAAATTTTTGTTTTTAATGTTGAAGGTGGAGGGTAATTTGGCAGAAGTCTTGATGAGATGTTCACTAGCTAAATGACTCAATTTTGGTTTCAGCTATTAACTGCCTGCATTTTACAATCACAACAAATTTGGATTAAGCAGTTCCTCTGATAATAGCAAGAGGGACGCTGGGGGTGGAGAGAGCATTTGTATCCAGATTCTTTGTTGGGATTTTTAAAAACTGCTGTTATGGAGACAAAAAGCTTTCTTCAGGCTCAGTCTCCCTGGAGGAAATTTTAACTCTAACGTAGTACTAGCCTCCTAAAACTGTGCAGAAGCTCTGAGCCTCCTCTCTGATCCGTAACTCCTTCTATGCCCTTACAACTTGTGATGAGTGCTCTGCAACACCCATAATAAGGACACTTCTGTTAAACTGAATATGAAAAATGTGGTTTTGGTTTGTGTGGGTTTTTGTGTGGGTTTTGGATAGAACACCCTGCTTTTAAGATGGTTTCTTCCCCTGGATCAGCCAGGCACATGTTTATTTATATGTACATATTCTGATGAGACGACCTTATCTTTGCCTAGCTACTGCATAATTCATTGCTCTGCCTCTGCTGGGTGTCATGTGGTAAGTTAGCAGATGCTGAACAGTGAGGGGAAGCCTGCTATCTGAGGGATGATATGCTAAGGGTACTTCCACAGCCTCGTCTCAACAAACCTAGTTAGATACACAAATTGAAAATAGTTCAGTGATTTATATTTATTGGGGTGCTCAGACATTTTATTGGGGTTTTTAATTTCAGCCACTTCTGCTAGTTAGGTGGACAGACAGACCAAAAAAAAAAAGGGCGGGGGGCGGATGCAGTTAATGCTTCAGAGCTTAAGCCAATCTAAGGGTTAGAAATTGGGGTGAGACCTACTATGTGGGACAATCTGCTCCCTGGGGCTATTACACCTTCCTCTGAAGCAGACTGGACTGTGGACCACGAGTCTGAGCCAGTCTGGAAATTCCTATGTTTAAAAAATCAACATGTTTGCTGTCTGTCCTGTCTATCCTGGGTTCTGCTAAGGAGTTTATTTCCTTATGGGGAAAGCATGTTAGAGCAGGAATTTGAAATGATGCAAGTTGCGGAAGCATGCCGTAGAGATGCCTTGTGAAACTGCAAAGGCTGATCACATATCGAGTCCTCCCCTTGATCCTGAAATCTTTAACACAGTTGCCTCAGGCCCCGTCATTTTTATTTGCCAAGATTAAGGCGAATGAGTTTTTCCATAAGTCTCAACAGAAGCTCGTAAACCCTTGTCTTGCTTTATACTTCCAAACATCTGAGATGCAAATAAAAATGAGCAAACTCTTCCTGCACTCAGATGGTTTGCATAAAGGCCAGAACTGAGCTTGTTTCAGCTTCCTTTAGGACAGTCCCTGAAGACCTACGTCTGCAATTGGCAAAGTGAGACTGGGTTATAGGGCCCAATTCAAACCCTTCTTTTAGTGAATGGGAGCTTTTCCATGAACTTAGGATAAGGCCTCCTGTGAAGAACTTAAAACAAACAAGAAGTGAAAGTGTTTAGTGTCTGTACAGTTTGCCAGACAGTTGTATTTGTGCTAACTGGTAACTCATTTCCCAAGAGGTAACTTGGCCAATAGAATTATACGACTGTCTGATCATAAGATCACTTGGCTCAATGCTGGACTTGATTGCCTTCTAACACCATATTCCATGCCTGAGTTTAGCTTGGATGTCTTGTGTGCCTAGCTGGCTATTGGCCACTTGGCCCCCATTTGACAAAGTTTTGTGCCTTCTGGTGGAGTTTAGGTTACTTTTCCTGCGGTTAAATTTTTCAAAAGTGCTGAAGTGACTTACAAGCCCAAGACCCGCTGATTTTCAGTGGGACATAAGTGCTTCGGAAAATGTTACCCTCTGTCTTTTTTTCTAGTTACATAGCTGTGGGAGCTGCAGTATTAAAGAGTCACGCCATCTCTGGTTGAAATGTATAGAGAGAGTCTGCCAGGGGAATGCAATAAAAGAGGAATGCTGATAACATCCACAAGCCTTCAAAGTTGTGTGAACCTCTCTCTGCCTTTACACCCATCCCTGGTTCATTCTTGCTGCCTCCCACCACAGCTCCTTTCTCACCTTGCTCCTCCGGCTTCCTTGTCTGACGAGCAGGATTTCCTTTCGTGTCTGTCCACATCCCCGAAGGCTCACTCACCCCGTTCTTAGTTGCCTGCGTTTTTGGCTTTCTGATGTTACGTTGCCTCTTTCCCTTTCCCTATAACATATTCTCTCCTTCCTCCTCTTAGGCTGTGTCTACACTGCCACTTTCAGCGCTAAAACTTCTGTCGTTCCGGGGTGTGAAAAAACACACCCCGAGCGGCAAAAGTTTTAGCGCTGAAAAGCACCAGTATAGGCAGTGCTTTATCGCCGGGAGCACTGGGTGGCTTTTTTTAAATCACCGGGAGAGCTCTTCCCCCGGCGATAAAACGTGTCTACAATGCCCACGTCACAGCGCTGCCGCGGCTGCACTGTAACATGGGTAGTCTAGACATACCCTAAGAAGTGCACTGCTCCACCCGTTGGTGCAGCCGTCTCTTCTGGGCTTGAAAGAGGGGAGAGACTGGGGTGTTGCTTTTTGTCCGCTTTCCATGTGGCTTCCATTCTCTCTCTCCTAACTGTGCTGCTGATAGTGAGAGGAGGCAAATAGCGCGCTCACGCGCTCTCTCTCTCTCTCTCTCTCTCTCTCTCTCTGCACTGTAATGGATGAGCTAGCTCCTTTTGTTTCTCTGCTCTTCTTGTGACCAGCGGCCAAACTGGCAGCTCAGGAGTGGAGCCAGTTCAACTACCAGCAGGCAGGAGGCAGCTTTGTCAGTGCTCCACAGCTAACGATTGATTGAGGGTGAGGGCAGAGATTCCTCACAACGCTCCAGGGTTCACTGGCCTCACTGGGGTCCCAGATTTGTCACCATAACAGGCATTCAGCCATAGCGACCTGTTCACACTTTGAAAGTGAACATGGCAACAGAAAAGGCTAAAATGGTCATTAAAGGGAGAGGGAAACAATGGGATGGGCATGGGGTTACTGCCTCCCCCTTTATTAAATATTGGGAGGTGGGGGGACGCGAGCGATCAGATGTCCTCCCTCTTCTCTCTGCACTTTTCCAGAAACATTCAAGTATTGTTCCAACTTCCTGCTGATCCAAGACTTTGCCAGATCTGATAGTTTTCTGGTTTTGTACGTTTGCAGATTCCAACCGGATACAAATCCCTTTGTACCCTTAAACACCTGTCCACACTAAGGTGGATTAAATGAGACTGGATACACAACATACGGCAACCACGGCTTGTTGTTTGGTTTGCATCCTTTTCTCAGACTCTGTGGATAGAAAATACAGATATTCCAGAGGGTTTTGCCATTCAAGGGGTAATTTGGAATGAAAACACTTCAGCTTTGCCTGGTTATGGTGCAAGTCGAGATGGCTTTAGTTGTTCCTGGAGTATAGAGCTGACCAATTCAAGGAGATGTGCTTGTCTTTCTTCATAGTAGTCTTTGTGATAGCATAGTTCAAATTGTAAATCAATCCATACAATATTTAGGGAAAGGCTGGATTCATAACACAAAGAATCACAATCCAACTCGAAAATTAGCTGCCTCGGTCAAATTATGCGATTAGAGGCATAGGAAAAAACGTCCATACAGGACAGATTTGTTTAGAGAGGAGAAAAAGGGGCAAGGTAGAAGTTTACAATAGAATTTAATGGTAGGGAAGTTGTATGCTCGTATTTGCCCTTTCTCCTAATACAAAGGGGACATTTGACAAAAGTGAAGGGCAACAATTGTAAACCTAAAGAAAGGAAGCACTTCTTTACCCAATGCCTAATCAGCCAGGGGAACTCATTGCCACAAGATACACCTCTACCCCGATATAACGCTGTCCTCAGGAGCCAAAAAATCTTACCGCGTTATAGGTGAAATCGCGTTATATCGAACTTGCTTTGATCCGCCGGAGTGCACAGCCCTGCCCCTCTGGAGTGCTGCTTTACCGCGTTATATCTGAATTTGTGTTATATCGGGTCGCGTTATATCAGGGTAGAGGTGTATATCAGAGGCTAAAAACACAGTAGTATCCTATATTAAATAATAAATTAATGGAGATATCCTGTCTCCTAGAACTGGAAGGGACCTTGAAAGGTCATTGAGTTTAGTCTCCTGCCTTCACTAGCAGGACCAACTACTGATTTTGCCCCAAATCCCTAAGTGCCCTCCTCAAGGATTGAACTCACAACCCTGGGTTTAGCAGGCCAATGCTTAAACCACTGAGCTATCCCTCCCCTTCTGCATTGGTCACTTGTATTAAAGATTATTTATTTATTTATTTATTTATTTTTTAAAAAGCTTTGCCTGGAGTAAGGTGAAACTGATGCAATATCTTAAAATAGCCATCTTTTATAATGGGCACATACGGAAGAAGCTGGTGCATGGAACCATATAGATGACCATTCCTCAATGGGTATTAATCTTTTAAACATTTTTTCCCCATCACTTCAGGAAGCTAGCATTTCATCTTTATGGTCCCCTTGATCAAATATATAAATAGCTTTCTTATTACCGAGTTCTTCTATAACTAATTATTAAAAATGACTTTAAAAGAAAAGTACTGTTTATTAATTTTATGAGTAATAGTGTGTCTGGAAATAGAGCACAATTCCTTAGGAGTGAAGGTAATTAATTAACCGTCAAAACAATTTTCAAAGAAGTGTGTTGCACTCTGCCACTTGAAGTCTTTAAATCAAGAATGGATGTCTTTCTGCAAAATGATGCTCTAGCCCCACCAGACATTATGGACGTCATGCAGGAATTATTGAGTGAAATTCTATGGCCTGTGTGACGTGGGGGAGGCCAGACGAGATTACCACCTTGATTCCTTATGCCCTTCAATTTATATGAATCTGTGAGCTATAAATATTGGGAGGAAACTTAAACTGGAACATCCAACAGGTCTTCAATGTCTTGGAAATGTTTTGGAGTGGTTTACGTTTCCTCCTCCTGCTGCTCAGAGCCATGCTAGAACATTGCTGGTACTGACTCTGAATGTCACCTTACAGTTCAGTGGACACCTGTGTATCTGTCCCCACCACCATAGATATGTACTGAACAGCCCTGATTTGGCTTAGCTTGCCAAAACTGACAAGTAGAGCCCTGCAACTCTGTGAATATCCACTTCATATCAGTGGGCCATTTTTGCGGATAGTGGATCGGATGCAGATACAACTGCCCAGGGCTCTATTCACCGGCAGCGCTTGGCCCTCAGCATTGGGCTCAGGCAGGCCAGGGGGGTATAGTGTGCTCGGGGCCGGCAGCTAGCAGCCAGTCCAGCCGCTTCCTGTCCAGTAGCTCTGGCCCCTCTGACTGTGCCAGCGTCCCCACCATGGCCTGGCCCAGCAGCACTGGCCGCGCTCCCATTCCTGGCCTTGCCCACCAGCTCCTGGGCAGCAGGGTCTGCCCCCAACCACAGGGATTGGAGCGGGCGGTGCCCGGTGCCCCGCCCTGCCGTGATGCATCACACACTGCTGCTGCCGTATGTCATCACTCGCGAGCCCCCAGGAGTAGCACGTGATGCGCCACCCCTTCCCCCAGCCCCCGGCCTCTGCGCCGCCCCTTCTCCTCAGGGCCCCGCCTACATGCTGCCCCTTCTCCTCGAGACCCTGCCCATGTGCTGCCCCTTACTCCCAGTCCCCACTCTTGTACTGCCTCTTCCCTACAAGACCCGGGCCCCCCACATGCTCCCCCCTGAGTCGTTTGCTGCTGCGCGTGAGGATACGGGTAAAAGATGGCTAGCAGATCGGATCATGGGTTGAGCCTGGCGGATGCGGATCCACATTTTTGTATCTGTGTGTTGGTCTACTTGGGATAGAAGGCTGGTTCCCAGCTGCCGTGTAGACATGCCCTCTGAGGAAAGACCAGAATAAGAAAATCCATATTAGCTAAACGGAGAAGACTGAAGTAGTTGGGAAACCTTTTGTTTTCCAGCTTCTTAAGAACAACTGTCAAAGGAGGAGAGGATTATTAATAATCTATATATTTAAAAAAAAAAAAGCTGTGGCATTATACTTTAAACATATTGTAAAAGAAACTTTACCCATTTCCCTTGAGAAGGAGGAAAATTTAGGGTCTTTTAGTCTTTAATAACCCATTATATTTGAATTCTGCTCAGTTTTGATTATAAAACTAACCCCTGGGCATTGTATAATTGGATAACACTGGGAGGTGTCTATAAACTGCAGTTCTCAGGACTCTCGCTTTTAGTTTTGGGATATTACACAGGCTACATCGGAAAACCTTATTCTTAGTAGCACTACTGAATATCTATTTAAGAAAATATTTTTCTGGTTGTGTTTCTCTATTAATAATGCATTAGATTCATTCTAGAGGTTGTTTTCTTCTTTAGTAGTAGTTTATTAGCTTACAAGTTTATTTGCGCTAAAGCCCACTTAGAAAGAAATTACCCACAGAAAGTGACTGAGTCTCCATTGTTCACACTATAAGCACCGAACACTGAACACTTCAGATACTTTCCTCTGCTTATAATGCAAGGTACTTATAGCTCCATAGTCCTCACTATCTATCTATGTAGTTATACCTGCTGCCCATCAGAATAGTTTTGGAGCGCCTCATAAACTTGAATGCCTTTTTATTTGCAGGATCCCTGTGAGGTAGGGAAGTATTAGTCCTGTTTTACAGATGAGAAAACTTAGTCATAGGGATGTAGGATTTCCAGAAATGAGGGCCTAAAGTTAAGTGCCTAAATATGAACTTGTAAGCCTGTTATTTATTTGTATTATTGTAGTGCCTAGGAGCTCTAGTGACAGACCAGGGTGTACTAGGTGCGCTACAAACAGAGGAGGAAAAATATGGTCCCTGCCCAGAGGAACTTAGAATTTAGTAAATGACTTGATTTTTTTCAAAAGTTGTGAGCACACAACAGCTACCTCTGTAGCAGTTGAAATGCTTGGGTGCTCCGTATTCTTGAAAATCTGGCTGCTTAGTTAGGTGCCTAAATATGGACTTAAGAGCCTAACTTGAGGTACACCCATAAAAAAAAAAAAAAAAAAAAAAAATTCTTAGCCAGATTGAGACTGTGACTTATTCTAGATCATACAGCACGTCAGTGACTGAGTTTGGAAATAGAACCCAGGGCTTCAGCGTCCCAGTTCATGGCCCTGTCTGCTAGGTCATGCTGCCTCTCTAAATTGAAATACCACTTGTGGTGGTGGTTTTTTGTAATACGTATTTATGGAGTGCAGAAGGTTCTGAGCTTACATAGCCCTTAAATAGGAGATGAAGTAGATGGTATAATGGACCACCTTGCCAAAACCATGTTGAAGTCTGACACCAATTCTACATTTAAATAAGGCCAAAAGAAGAGTAGGTTTAACGTGACACTGTTGGCGATGATTGAATGTCTCGTTTTTTTGTGGCTTGATCAGCTGTGTCACCATATAGTGGATCACAGTCTCTCTTTGTCTGTTTGTCACTCTGTTCTGCTCATTTACGATTAGGATGAGGAGGTCTGGCAAAGGAAATTGAGGAAAGGGAGAAAGAGGAGTAGAATAAAGTATTATCTTCGCTTTAATATCTGTTACAGTTGCTGGATCAGGTAAATAACTGGACCTGAACACTGTCTGCTAGACTGCAAATTTCTTGACCAATGAAATCAGAAGTCTCTCTGCTTTACTTTGAAAATGTATTGCCTTAGTATTGTTTGACAGTGAGATTTTGTTTTTTAATACCAGCTCAGCAGTCTACAGACAGGAAATTTAGAACCCGAGAGAGACTTCAAAGGCATCTGACTTCAATGATTCTAGCAGAATTCTTGTTTTTCCTGGTGCGGAGTTACAATGTCACAAGCTTTTTTTATTTGTTCTTATTATGTCATGGACATTTGCAAATAGCTGCAGAGCACTGGACTCCACATTTGATGTGTAAATACATCTCTGTTATCAAGAAAAGAGATAGTGGAAATACTGAACAATCTACAATTAGAAGAAAAATCCCAGAAAAGGAGCCCTGGAAAAAACCTGAAGTCAATCCTGCCAAAAGTGGTGGCTGCAAAATGCAGAATATTTGGATGCCGATATGAAAATGCCTGTGTAAAATATTCGACCAAATCTAGAATATTCATAATTCAGTAACTGATCAGGCTTATTCTGTTAGTGTGGATAGCAGTTTTGCATTTCCACTAACAGCGCAGTACAATGGCATATTGCCAGAGCTGCAGTGGAAATCCAGAAAGACTTAATTTCATTATAATAGTTGCACAGAATTAAACAGTTATTACACTCTCTTACTCTCCTGATGCATTTACATGCCTTCTTGCCTTGAGATTACTTCGTAAATTGTGATTTTTTTCAGGTTGACTTTAAAGGTCATAATATACAAGAATTACAGTCTGGTTCTTTGCCTGTAAATGACTTGTGAATTCTCTGAGGCAGAGCATATTGTTTCAGCCTAGTTGCGACTGGTTTTTAAGAAAACATGTTTATTACAGCATATGCTGTTGTGAATTCTAATAACTACCAAATGTAACAAAATAACTAGATTCATTTTTCAGAATGTTTCATTAGGGATCGGCCTTTTTTCCTTCATAACCAGAAAGGAAAGCAAAAACTGCCTTTAAACATGGTACAATATATGAGCCAGCAGGGGGTCTAAAATACTCTTTCCAAACACTGGTGATGTCTCTAATAGCCTCGTCACTGATGAATGTGGCTGAAAAGGGAAAAGAAATTCTAGGATTTGGGCCTGTAATAGTCCAAAACTTTGTGGGTGTGTTTGAGGTATAACTAACAGGTCAGCTGGTGAATTGCCTAGTTACGCACACTCAAGACTACAAGGCAGTCATAACTTTACCAGATTCATTTTATTGACTGTTAAAGGCTTACATAGTTGCTGTTTTAAGAATACGGTGGTATCCAAATATAATCCATTTGGTTGCCATTAATAATGAAATATCTGGTACCGAGTTCAGACAACTGAATGATAGAAAACCAATTTTATTTTTCTTGCAAAACTCGAAAGGTGTTTCAAACCTGCATTCTTAGAAAGCTATTAAATCCTTATTGATGCGTCTCGGTTGATTGTGGTCTGTATAAACGGTACTAAGAGCTTGCGTGGAAGAAAGGACTCCCTTACAAGGAAATATAATTGTTTTGAATTGAGTACATTGTCTGACTAATATCACCACAATAAAGGTGTATACAATTCACGACTCCAGTGTTGACAACTCAGAGTTGCAGCTTATGCAGCACTGGCAATGTATCGTCAGTCTGCCCGTCTGTCTCCCCACCCATCATTTTACAAGTCTGAGTAATTTTATTTTATAGCTGTCATTTACAATTCGACTCTCAATAGCAAATGTCTGAAGAGAATTACATCGTTTGATGGCTTTTCTGAATCAGCGTTACCTTTTTGGAAGGAGAAATTTGAGACATTCATACAGGATCAGGGTTTCATAGCACTAGGCACTGTAGAAGCATGTTAAACAAACAGGCTTGGAAGGATTCTATTTTTGTCTGTAAATGTCAGTAAGCATCAGTTTCACTGGGCACACACGAACAGATTGGAAAAAATTATTTCCGATCACACAAATTGAAATGTACACGTTTGTCATTAAATAATTGCCTGAACCCCTCCACCCCAAATTTCTTGCAACTCTGAAAATGTGAATCCATAAAAGTAGAAAAAACTTGTTATAAATACATTGATTTCCATTTTCAGTCAAAATGATGAAAAAATCAAATTCTTCCAAGCCTGCAAACAGTCTTTGGCCCAGAAAGTTGACAAACTATTGTGTGTGTGAGACACGTATATATGTATATAAATAATAGTGTGCATTCATACTTGTTAGAGGGCTTTTCCTTCACCCTGTCCCCTGATTCTTGTCATATAGACAGAAAGCAGAAATCCGAAGCGCAAACAATGCGATGTTTATTGGGGTTAGTTTCCAAGCAAGCATATTCCAAAGCCCTTCACACCAGTCTGGCTTATCTCTATACCCCAATAGTCTGTTCCCCAGTGTTTTGTTCCCATCTCTGACGCCGCAGAGCGTTTACCACGTGTCCGCCTTCCCAGCTCTGATGCCGCAGAGCCTTGCCTGTGCCCTTTTTCCCCGTTCCCTAGTCCGTTCCCGTTTCTTCCCCCTTGGCAAACATGATTCCGATTTCCCTTCCCCCCACTTCCTGTTTGACCCCAGTTTATACAGTAATATTCTTTGCTATACCTTAACCAATCATTTTACTGAAATTTAACTAACCAGTCCTAACATATTGTTACATAATTCTCTAACCAATTGTATCCCACTTCCCTACACCTAGCAAAATTAATGATACAGCACACAGAGACAATGAGAGAACCCGACAGATTAACAATAGAAAAATGGGCGCCATAAAGATAAAACAATACAGGAATGAGGGTTTCACAACCACAACCATTGATGAGTGATTTCTTGCCAGACAGGATGCTATCAGACTAAGTTTTCTTTACCCATCTTAAGACCTGTTTCTTCATCTGGTGGGGATGGGCACTATCACGACAGGATTTTCTTCCTAACAGCGCAATACCGCCTTATTTCAATGCGACTGGTTTGGGATGTGAGGATGTGACCATAGGCTTCCCGGCTTATGGCTGCCCCTGCTGCTTAACCAAAGGCCTTAGCCTAAGAACAAGGCCTCAGACTATCCTGGTGAGATACGGCCCAGACACAAGCAGGCTGTGATTTTGTTTTTGTTTTTTATACCCCTGTAACTAGCTAAGGGATAAAAATACATCTAAGTTCTTAAACTATAGGCCTTTACAGGCAGGCCTGAACATCTATATTCTAACCATACTGCTTTATGTTGCGATCCCCTCGGCTCTCAAGCCAACCAGGGTGGCTTGGGAAATACCCAAGGAACTCCTACAGTAGATACTGACAGGAATTGTGTTGGTGACTCGTTAAGGAGTCTGAGTCCGTTCCAAACTGTTGCACCCGCGCTGGAGAGGTCTGTTTTGAATATCCTTTGTTGGATGCACTGTTGTCATTGCCAAGTGTTTGAAAATTATGAATCAGGGCCATGAGAACAATGAGATTTAAATACAAAAATGCTGAGGGGTTTTGAGCTTTTAGGATTCCTATTTGGAAAAAGCTTTTAACAACCAGGAGAGCTAGGCAGGTACTGTATCTATGATATAATGAAAGGACGTAATGATCATGAAATTACCTGATTCCCTGATCTGAGTTAAAAAAAAAAAAAAAAGGAATATTTGTGATTGAAAACGGCATGAGTTTGCAGCACTGTGGATAGGACATAAAAACAATGTCCAGGCCATTGGTGGAATAGGGTGGTTAATACAAATGTCCTATTCATTTTCCAACTGGATTGTTATTACATTCCCCCTGCAGTTTCAATAGGATATTCTTTTTCACCTCCTGCCTAGAATGGCTGCCTAATATTGCTGCATGCTGCTGAACCATTTGCACATTTCAACTTGGAGGAAGTGGCTGCTTGTCAGTGATGGTGAAGTGATTCTGACAGCCTGTATTTCAGTTTAAGAAGCTGATTCTATAGAAAACTTTTCCAGGAGAAGTTTCATTGAAGTCCATGGGACAGCTGAGGAGAGTTTACCATGTATTTAATCATTTGCAGGGACTGGGCTATAACTTTGTGAAGTGTTTGTGGATTCTTCAGGGTGGAAGGGAAGTAGTGTTGCCTAGTAGATAGCACACTAGCTGGGACTTGGAAGACCTCGATTTTCTTCCTGGATTTGGGACTGACCTGCCGGGTGACCTTGGGAATGTCATTGCCCCTTTCTGCCTCAGTTTCCCCATCTGTGAAATGGTGGTGGTGATAATACTGTTACCACCTTTGTAAAGTGCTTAGAGATCCGTCGAAAAATGCTACGTGAGAGCTAAGTATCGTAATATTATATAATTGCACAATGTTTGTTTTATTCCAGCAGATCCCTTTGTTTCTGTTTTATTTTAGGCAATGTCTCTTAACATGCTCACCTTACATGAAAACTCTCCCTCCTATCCACAGAAATATATTGTACCTCCCCGTCTTCCCAAATAAACTGGGTCCTGCATCGCAAAGGACTGTGCTCAAAATCAAGGCCTAAAAAACAAAAGTGCAGTTGTATTATTTGTGCTTTACTCTGAAAGTCTTCTGCTCTTATTACTCCTTTTGGAATTAAAACTAGTACAAAATGACCAGAACAGAAGAGAGGAAAATAATAATCCCCAGCCCATAGCTTGATTTTTCATGTCCCGAGTGTTGCCCACTGGTTGGGGTACAATTGCCATGATGCATTCCTTGGCAGTTGTCATCGAGGAAAAGCTGTCTTGGAAGTCCAAGGTTAACTGCATCCCATCAAATCCTTCCTCCCCCCACCAATAAAATCTGGACCTTAATATTTATGAAGGTTTAGTAAAAACAAAAATAAATATGGACTATTTTACTGCAATTGAGACCCCATAGAGCCATTCGTTATCCTTTCATTTCCTTTTCAGACTGGCTAATAGCGGCTTAGTGATTACATTTAATGGTGGGAAAGCTTTTTAGTTTTGATACCCTGCTTCTCCTGCCCTGTTTCCTTGATGCTGTCTATAAAGATGTTTACATTTTGGACAGAGCTACAATTGGTCTCCTATGTAATTGTGCAGAAAGCTAATAGTTCCAATTCCCAGATGGTGATGTTTAATTCCTTTTGGTACTGCTGCCATTTGATACATTCCCTCACACTCAGTCCACACTATTAAACTATTGATTGGTTTAAGAAATTGTGGACCCTTAGATTTATTTCTTGGGAGTTAGTCTTATATCTTGCTAACTTAACCAGTGCAGTCATTCTCTCTGCTTGGTGCTTCAGAGCATTTTATATCTTCTTTGAGGACTGATTGGATGGGGTGGGGTGATGGAGAGAACCTGAATAGGGAAAATAATTCACCTCGACCTAGTCTATGTTAGAAAAAGTTTGCCAGTATAGCTTACGCTGGCAAGAGAGAATTTTTTGCATAACTTAAATCCGTTCCCCGAGCCAAATAAGCTATACTGGCGAAACCCTTAGAACAGATGCAGTTATATTGGCATAAAAATGCTTCTGCATCCACTCTAGAGCATTTGCTGATTATAAAAATGCCATAAAAAGCCACATCCTTAACTGACATTACTACTTCTAAGGGTGCCACTTCTCAGTGTAGACCTAGCCCCAGTTGGAAGAGTGATCCTTGCGTAGCTTACAAAGGAGGGAGTGCCGATTAGTGGGTGTAGGCCTGGTCACTTCAGTGAGCTAGTTCCCAGTAGTGTTTACTGGATAGACCTGAAGTGGTGTAATAATAGCTTGGTGTTTGTTGTCCTTCTTTTTTTTTTTTAAAGGTATACAGAGCATTTTATCTTGAAGAGTTAAAGGTTCATGAACCTCTCAGTTTTGTTTTTGTTTTGAGATTGCAGAACTGGTTCTCCTTTTTGTTTTAAAGGTGATTCAAGTAGAAAGACTGTCTGTCCAAAAGGGTTTCCAGCCTTTTGTGTATCTAGGCTAGCAGAGCTCCCCGTAAGCTAGGCAGACCCAAAAGGGAGTTACCACAGGACTGAAGAAGCATCGCAAACTATCCCATGCTCAGTTTAGAGTGCAAGCCATGTTTCTTCCCCTCCCCTCCCCCTTGCAAAGCAAAGCATATGTAAATAATGCCTTTGTGGGTTTTTAATAAAATTGGCAAGGAGGAAGAGAGCCAGAAGGAAAGAACCATGTGGGAGAGGTGCCAGTCAAAGACATGTTCAGTGCTACTGGAAGGTGCTCGGATACCATGGTGATGGGTGTAGTGTAAATACCTGAATAGAGCAGAATAAGTGTGTGCCCTCGGTAGAGTTTACATGTTGTATTGTTTTAATTGTACCTATTCTCCCCTTGCTTCTCCTTCCCCCTCTGCATATGGTTCCCTTCATTTTACATAGAGAAAAATGGAGCCAGAAGAGGAATATCCCTGCTCTGAAGTAGGATGGGAACCCAATGATGCTAGATATTTGTCAACCTTCTCTTCCATGATGGCTGATGTTTGGGCCCTGGCCCCTTTGAGTGGAGGCCAATGGTCTGTTCTTTGATTTACAGCATCTGGGCTAATTTAGAGCTTACGTCATTTCAATGTAAAAAGTTTACACCGCCCTAACAGAGCCACTTCTACAAAATAGCTATTCTGCACATAGATAGCATAGTAGGATAGCCCCGCAAAGCAATCATGAGAACTGAGCAGTGTAGGTACAAAATATACTTGCCTCCCCTTTGCCCAGTTGATGAGAGTGGGGAAAGCTAATTCACTTATCTAGTGAAAATATAAAATGATTTGTTCTGAGCAAATGAGCAATTCTAGTACAACGGTCTGATGCGGGCATTTAAAAATGAGCAGCAACTTTCTGTGCCAAGTAAGGTGCATGTAGTCACTGTAAAATTAACAAGGGTGATCAGTATCTGGCTTAGCCTAATCCAGGTGGGATCAGTGACACTGCAAAACCACACTCCAGTTACTGTGCGCACGCTGGTGCGGCACTCACCCAGGTGTGTCGCTGGGGCTTCTGGCGCATATTCATGGTTGTTTTGCAGTAAGCTGAGCTGCTCGGTTTGCTTTCAAGTGAAGTATGGAATAAATTGTCTGCTTTTCTGGGCACACACGGGGAATTGTGGGAAGGCATTGGAGAACTATTAGTACTGGAGTGATTTAGTCTGTATCCTCACCACGAAGTGAGTGGGTTACCAGCCTGAGTGATAATAGCCCAGGTTAAGTGTGAAGTGAAGCCAGACCCTAATATACATGAGGCCTCTTATTTAAAGGCGCACTGTATTGAAAATCCATTGCAGAAAGTATGAGTGAACAATACTACTTAAAAATATTCTAAAAACACATTTATTTGAAAGCTTTTCTCTGCCTGTGCACATTTTCAGTTCTTGCACCAACAAGTTTGGAAACTTTAAAGAGGAGTTCCGGTCTTGCTATCTCTGGCAAATAGATATCGCTGACTCATCACCAATTAAACATTATTCTGGTGGGGATAAAGCCTTGTTTCTAGAGGTGATAGCTTTTTAAAAGAAGACAAAGCAATGTCTGCTTTCATCATCACGTTTCCAATCCCGGCGATGGGAACCAAAGAAAATAAAAAATATGAAAGGTACTGATGGGAGTGAATAATGATCTGATACGAGGCCTCTGCGGGGTGAAAAATGTACAACTAGCATCTATGCCAATGTTGGGTTTGGTAGATAAATTCACTAGCAAGGAGAAGTATTTTAAATGCTGCTGCTGATAGGAACAGGCTATTAAATTGCTAAAGCCAACAACATTCCTTTGGGCTCTGGTCACAAGAGGAGCTGGCTTCTCTTTTTGTAAACTTTCTGACAGCCAGTAAGCAGAATATAATAATGAAACTGTCAGAAAACTAATATGCACTTGTTTTAGGAAAACACATTATTTTCTGCTTCTCTTGGCTTCTAGGCTTTTTTGGTTTCTGCTTGCTCACTGTTATTTTCTACTTTAAATACTATTGGTGTAGCACATGTGATAATGAAGGACAAATGTGGCTGGTTGCAGTGTGTCAGTGTGCTCCCAAGTTTCTCCACACTGCTCTGCTACTGACCCGTAATCAGTAGGCCCACTATACAAGTTCTTGAAGTGTATTGGAGACAATTTTTTATTTCAGAAGGTGGAGAAAGCTACTAAGGGAGAGGCTGTTCTAGATGTGATTTTGACAAATAGGGAGGAGCTGGTTGAGAATTTGAAAGTGGAAGGCAGCTTGGGTGAAAGTGATCACAAAATGATAGACTTCATGATTTTAAGGAATGGTAGGAAGGAGAACAGCAAAATAAAGACAATGGATTGCAAGAAGGGAGACTTCAGCAAACTTAGGGAGTTGGAAGGTAAGATCCCATGGGAAGCAAGTCTATGGGGAAAAACAATTGAAGACAGTTGGCAGTTTTTCAAAGAGACATTATTAAGGAAACGAGCAAACTATCCCACTGTGTAGGAGAGATGGGAAGTATGGCAAGAGACAATCCTAGCTTAACCAGGAGATTTTCAATTATCTGAAAATCAAGAGTCCTACAAAAACACAGACCATAGAATTTCCCCCAAATAATTCGCAGAGTACATCTTTTTAAAACAGTCCAGTCTTGATTTAAAAATGGTCAGTGATGGAGACTCCACCACGACACTTGGTAAATTGTTCCAGTGGTTATTTACTCTGATCGTTAAAAACTTATGCCTTATTTCCAGTCTGAGTTTTTCTAGCTTCAGCTTCCAGCCATTGGCTCATGTTATACCTTTCTCTGCTGATTGAAGAGCCCTTTTATTAAATATTTGTTCCCCAGAAAATACTAATCCAGTATTTTTTTTTTTCTTCAAATGTGAAGGCAATTGATGGCAAGGAGGAAAGAGGGTTATACAGTGGGAGTAGTTGAACTTTGCTTGGAACTACTCTGAATTCATTTTATGGAGGAAAGGGAACTAGGCAGTGAGTTTCTTTGTGAGGACCAGTGGCTTTTCCTTACGGCATAGATGCCTTCCCAAGCTCCCCCAGCGCTGAGAGAGCAGAGGCTTCTGCCCGTGCCGCCGGCACCGCACGTGTCACAGGAAACGGCAAAGGCTCCAATGAAGGCAAGCCACTAAGACCCCTGAGGGGGCAGTGGAGCGCTGCTGGTCCCTTGAAACAAGGCAGTGCTCTCCACCTCCATGCCACAGATCTCCGGAGTCACAGCCCTTGCCCTCGGTCACTGGCACTGTGACCGTGGTTCCCTCCATCCTGACGGGGGTCGCCTAAGGGAAGGAGCCTGTCTCTATACTACCGGCACCGTTTTCCCTCCCGCCGGTCATCCTCTCTGCACAGATCTCGGTCGCCTGCCCTGTGGGAGCACTCCCTGTCATGACTCTGGTCCTTCCTCCCAGCACCCTTGATACTGGCACGGATCCTCTCACTCCAGGCACAGGTCTCTGTCAGCGACGATCAGCCGGCAGACGCAGGCATCAATAGCCCCACCGTGGTCACCGGAAGGGGATTCCTGCAGCACGGAAGGGCAGTTCAGCCCCTCATGCAGACTTCACTGGCACGATTGGGCGCTCGAGGCCGCGTCGATATCTATGGCAGCATGGCCAGTGGCCTGCGTAGTGACCTTATTGGAATGCATGGGGCGTGCTGGTCATGACGATGCCCCCTTTGCACTGCTCATCTGCCGCCACCTCGGAGCAACAGTTGGCGGTGCATGAGTTGTGCTTGGAGGCCCGGGTAGAGGAGACTGCACCCACCCCTAAACCTCCCTCCCCCATGGGGGACGACGCCCCGGGGCCTCCCCCGGTGGTACAGTCATCGTCTTCATCCCTGGACGAGGCGATTGCGGGACTATCGAGGGCCACCCTGAGAACTTGGGCCTAGAGGTGGAGGAGATGGCCGACCAGGCGGATGCCTTGTTCAACATCCTCTGTCTCTACCCCTGCCCATGTTGCACTGCCAGTCTGCACAGAAGCAGTTCTGGCCCCTCCCGCTGTCAAGGCCTTGGCAGCCTCATGAGGGGTCTCCAAGAAGAAGGGATAGAGACACACAAGTTGTCGCCGCCGTTCCTCCACTCGCTGGATGCTGGACATAGTATCTCAGGGCTATACACTGCAATTTTTGGCTGCCCTTCCCTCCCATTCCTCATCTCTGGCTTCTTGCTCTCTCCTGCAAGGTTTCATTCCTAGTCGCATTAATGTCGGCACATGGGCTGTCCGAGATCAGGGCGTTTACTTTGGAGCTGCCTTATACGGTCTTCTACAAGGTCCAGCTATGAGCGCACCTGTCGTTTCTGCTCAAGGTCGTTTCCCAGTTTCATACTGGCCAGGGCATATACTTACCCATCTTATTTCCAAAGCCTCATGTGTCAGATGAGTAAGGCACGCTACACACTTTGGACATCAGGATGGTGCTGGCCTTCTACATAGATAGAACAAAGCCGTTCCATGAGTCAACACAGTTTTTGTTGTGGTGGCAGACAGAATGAAAGATCGCCCAGTGTCTGCTCAGAGGATGTTGTCCTGGATCATGGCCTGAATCTGCTACTGCTATGAGCTGGTGAAGGTGCCTCCACAGGTGATCGTGACGGCACACTCAACTAGGGCACAAGCGTCATCAGCGGCCTTCCCTGGCACAGGTACCAATCCAAGAGATCTGGATGGTTGCTACCTGGTCATCTGTCCACACGTTCACGTCTCATTATGTGCTTACCCAGCAAGCTCGAGACAGCGCTGCAAGATGCAAGACCATGAATTCCGAGCCAGCCTCCGTTGACACTGTTTGTGAGTCACCTAGGATGGAATCGACATGAGCAAGCACTTGAAGAACTAAAAACGGTTATCTTCCTTTCATAACTGTTGTTGTTTTGAGATGTGTTGCTCATGTCCATTCCATTACCTGCCCTCCTGCCCCTCTGTTGGAGTTGCTGGCAGGAAGGAACTGATAGGGCGTAGGGCCGGTGGTGCCGGATATACCAACGCATGAGCGCGGTACTCAAGGGGGCCCCCAGCTGGCCCTACGGATACCACGAAGACAAGTCTTCAATCATACACGTGGGTGCACTCACACCTAGAATGGAATGGACATGAGCAACACATCTCGAAGAACAACTGTTACAAAAGGTAGGTAACCATTTTTTTTCCATCTAGAGCTACAACTTGTGTTAGCTGGAGGCCACTGAATAACATGCATAACTGCTGCTCAAGTGCAGAGGAATATTTTATCACAGTGCCCTGTCAGTATGTTAGAAATTAAGCCCAAAGCCTGAAATACCAATAAGTGTTTTACCGATTGTTATAGACATTCATCAACGTTATAGTCTGCTGTCTGTTGCCAGTAATAAATGCCTGGCATGCCTGCTAGAATAAATGGCTTTTTCCAAGAAGAGGTGTATTTAATGAAGAATGAATAGCACAAGCTGTAAAAGTGGCATGATCAGTTATTTTTATAAAATGGTAGTAAATGATGTGGAGCGAAGTGGCATGGACCATAGAAAGATGCATCATAGCCCAACTTGACAGGATGTTCTGTTCGGAATGAAAATGAACCTGGCTGGACAGTTCTGGTTTCTGGCAGTTGTGTTAGAGGATGCATTTTTTAAAGTAATTGTTCACTATATAAACCAGGCTTAGAAGGTTCTACTCGGATACCTGTTAGTCAGGCTACAGAGTGGGAAAGGGAGCGTGAGTTGGGAGTTTAGTCAGCATGGTTAGAATTAATGGCACCCAGGAGACTAGGTTTGATCATAAGACAAAACACTTATGCCTCCACTCATACTTATGTCCCCATTTTATTTGAATGTATGGGAGTGAGAGAGACAGAGCATCTGCGAGTGATGATCAGCTGCTATTATGTAAATTGTTAAGATGTAATTGAAAAAGCAAACACACTAAATGATGTCCATTAGATCAAAGCTTTGCTAGAAATAAAGACAGGTCTGACTGATGTTCTGTTGTATTTCTGCCTGCAAATTACTGATTATTTTCTTTTTTTTAAAGGACAATTTTGGTGTTTATCAGCAGGTTGTCAGGTGTTGTTACCATTGCACACTGTATTCCATGTGACACCCTATACCCAATAAAAAGAACAGGAGTACTTGTGGCACCTTAGAGACTAACAAATTTGTTAGTCTCTAAGGTGCCACAAGTACTTCTGTTCTTTTTGCGGATACAGACTAACACAGCTGCTACTCTGAAACATATACCCAATGTTACCTTTCTGTGTGATTGATATATTGTGTACGAACTATGGTTTGTGAGAGATCATTTGAAAACTCATAATTTGCTGAACATTATTATCCTGGTAAAATGTGTATGGCAACTTTTGTAAAGTTATGAGGTTCTACTATATAATAATGATTTTACTGTGGCATGTTACAAGGTTAGAAAAGCAGGTCCAATTCTATAAATTGCCTGCAGCATCTGGTGTGGTGAGAATGATTGCTTCAAATCTTATTTAGTTTGATCAAGTTTAGGAATTATTTTGCAGTTTTCTCTTTACTTCTTTTGTAACCAATTGCAATGTTTATGCCTTAACATTTATAATCACACAAAAAAAAAAGATTTTAAAGTTAATAAACTTTATTGTTTTATCTAAACCAGCGTATTTAGTTGAAGTGTGTGGGAAGCCTCCACTTGAGACAACAAGGCAGGTGCATATTCAGTACCCTTTGTTGGAATGACAAACTAAATATGAGCTTGTATGACTCTGTGGGCTATTGAACAGTCCAAAATGCACATTTCTGCGGGGCAAGGCTGGGACTGAGGGATATGCAGGTGTCATCCTGTGTCTATTCATGGATGGCCGGGCATAGCATTCATGTAACCAGCTGGGAGTGACTTTGCACGCTGGTGGCTGTGAGTGACCAGAGCCTGGACAGGTTGCTGTTCTGACAGTAAAGCACTGTAAAAGGCACCCCAGGCTGGAGAGCTAAGGGGACACAGCAGTCCAGCAGTTCATATTGCACCCTGTGGATTGTCACTGTCACATAAGGAAAAGTCTGAAAGTGGGGAAGAAAACAGAAGTAGATGGACCACACCGTGTGTGTCTTTATAAATTACTGTCATCTGCTGGAGAATGTCTTCTGGATTATAAAATTGTGGGGTTTTGGTGGTCATTTTCTCTTTTTCTTGTTTTTTCTTTTCCAGCAGAGTTGATCATATTGAACATTAGATATTCGGTGAATGATAGATGGTATTCCATTTGAAAAATGGCACTAGTCAAAGGGCATGAGGTTGTCTAGTCTGTCTACGCCTGCTAGCCAACTTGAAAAAGTGATGCAGTGCATCTATTTTTATTTAAACTATCCCCAAATGGTATTCTCCTTCCTGACATTTGGCATGCATCTTGGAAAGCTTGGCAGGTATGCAGGAATCAATTGAGAATCGAAGGAAATTAGCAAGAGACATAAAGCTGAGACTCGACATAACCATACAACTGTGTGAAGTGCTATTTATTATTTCTTTTATAGCACCTAACAGCCCCAGTCATGGACCAGGAACCCATTGTATTAGGTGTCGTACAAACACAGGACAAAAAGTCTCTGCCTCAAGGAATTTACAATCTGCGTATACAGTAAGTCAAGAGACGATAGATGGACACAGACCAATGGGGGAGTACAAGATACAATGAGATAATACTGGTCAGCATGATAGGTACTGGTCTCAGTACACCAGCAGTCTTTCCGTTGTCAAGTTTCTTTGCAAAGGGGACTGCCAGAAAAATACTAGTTATTATGAGAGTTGGTAACACTGAGGCACCTAGCACCCACCTGAGCCTTTGGAAATCTCTTCTACATTGACCAGAAAAATAAATACTGATTTGAGGCACAACCAAAGTCCATATTTTCCTTGGGGGATGAACAAATCTTGATTTCTGAAACAAGAAAGCAACTGACTGTATTATTATTATTATTATTTATTATTATTTAATATTTACTATTCTGTTTCTCTCTATCATAACCATGAATTTTAAAAAATGTGTTAATAGTTTTTTTTGTTTGAAAATATCACAAAATGGACGATTAACTTGAGGTCAAAATAGTATTGTTTACCTCAGTATCTACATGTTCTATCTATGGAATCTTGACTGGTTAACGTGTTTCATAGATTTTTAAGGCCGGATTGCACCATTAGATCATCTTGTGACTTCTTGCATAACACAAGCTGGATAGTTTCATCTAGTTTTTCCTGGTTTTCAGACTTTTTTTGTATTGACCTCTGAGTTTAAAAAACAAACATACTAGTGTAATTGTCCACACCCCGCCATGAGTCAGGATTTTTCTTGTGTGTAACAAAAGAACAACTTGTGAGGAGTTCAATGTTTGTAAATGCCTTGAGATCTCTGAAAGTGCTCCAGAAGTGCAAATTATTACTTTTTTCAGTGGTATTGAGTTGCGTCATTACTTGCAGATAAAATAGGGCTAGATTGATGGAGGTGATGCCCAGCCCAAGATACTCTGTTACATTTATTTGTCTTTATGCTCCATTTTGAAGGTGACCTTGCCAAACTCTGCAGCCGGGTGGTTATGTACTGGGATAGCTATGTCTGACAGCACAGTTTTGTTTTAAATTAGATTACACATCTAAGTTCACCAGCTCAGTGCACTGATGCATTCTACATAATAGGGCCTAGAGTGGTAATCAAGATACCACCATCTGCCATAAATTAAAATTTCCAGAACTTTGCAGTGAATTTCACAAAGCAGCAGGCACAAGATATGTTCATGGTCAGCTTAAGGACTAAAAAGGAAAGGTCTAAAGCAGGGGTTCTCAAACTGGGGGTCGGGACCCCTCGGGGGTCGTGAGGTTATTACAAGGGGGGGGAGTCACGATCTGACAGCCTCCATCCCAAGCCCCGCTTTGCCTCCAGCATTTATAATGGTGTTAAATATATAAAAAAGTGTTTTTTACGTATAAGGATTGGTCGCACTCAGAGGCTTACTCCGCGAAAGGGGTCACCAGTACAAAAGTCTGAGAACCCCTGATATAAAGAACCCAAAAGATCTGTGTGTTTTTTGTAACTATGATAACTGTGTCCGTTTTTAGAGCTCACGATGTTAAGCTTGTTCAGTTTGGTTAGCTGAATTGAAAAAATGGAGGTAATTGTGAAATTTTACCTTACTTTGAAAACTGAACAGGCTAAAGGCAGATCTTCTACAATTTGAAAATGTGCCTTCATTTATCAGGTTTGGATTTCAAAGGATAGTAGGGGAGTTCTAGCCTGTATTTGGCCCAACTCACTATGCCTTTCAAATCTCCCCCGTTTTCACTAGTGAGAAAAATTCAGCACTGCTCAGGAGGTTAACTAATTCAAGCTAGTCTGTGGTGGGGTGTGTTCAAATAGGGATCGAACAAGAGTGTGCAGAGTCCATTCATGTCTCTGTCATTTGGAAAGCCAGGGGTGTGCCATAAATCAGCCTCTTTAGGAAATTTTTCAAGATGAAGCCGTAACCAAATTTCATTCAAAAATCTCATCAGAGTGTTAGAATCTGGCAAAGCTGAACTCAAAAGAACTGACGCACTGTACCGTCCGATTGGATTAGGATTTCTGAGCAATCCCACTTTCACCTGGCAAAGGACAAATGAAATTCCCTAGTCTTTGGGTGCTAATTTAAACTCTGAGCTTTAAAAATAGACAACCTATATCAGTTAATAGAAAAGTTGGCTAGATTTATTAAGCAAAAACACCAATTTTCTTGTGTGGCCAACTGTGCCACTTTAAGTATATTTTCAATTCATTTTAATTAGAGGGTGGCTATCAGACTTTTTGAAGTGCTTCATTATCATAAGCTGCACAGTAATGGGTCCCTGGAGAGAGTAAATGTGTTTCCCTGCTAAAGTAGATTTGCAGTCCATAGGAGATCAACTGGGGCGTCCTAAGACTGCCTAGACCATTGCAGTAGTGACAGTAAAAACCAGGTAGGCTAGGGACTTAAAACAGTTTGTTTTTCCCATTTAGTCCTTTCTTTCCTTTTTTTAGAAAAGAAAAGCGTTGACATTAGTGTTTAGTCATCACAAACTCAGGCTTTTAGTATATTCTGCCCACATGGCACTGCACTGAAAAAAGAGGTGAGGAAATCCGTCTTCGTAATGGATAACATGCAATTGATTGCCACATATTTCACTGAGTAAATACTAAAAGTTTGGTTTGCTTTTTACTTTCAGCTGTATATCGAGCACTTTGAACGGAATACTCATTGCTGCCAAGGTTCTAGGGCAGTGGTCTCCAAACTTTTTTGATTGTGCTCCCCTATCAGTAAAACATTTTTGAGCATGCACCCCCGGCTAATTTTTTTAATTAATGGAGATATTCCATCTCCTAGAACTGGAAGGGACCTTGAAAGGTCATTGAGTCCAGCCCCCTGCCTTCACTAGCAGGACCTAGTACTGATTTTGCCCCAGATCCCCAAGTGGCCCCCTCAAGGATTGAACTCACAACCCTGGGTTTAGCAGGCCAATGCTCAAACCACTGAGCTATCCCTCCCCTCCCGCTGCGCCAGCTCTACCATTTTTGCCAAAGTTCTAGAGTTTTGCTGTCACAGTCTGAAATTCTGATTTCCCTTGCCCCAAAGCCCGTGTTGGATGATGGGAGTTAAGAAGACAGAGTATTTTTTAAATTTTAAATGACTCACCTTGAGTATTGATTCTTTTTTAAAAAAGGTTAATCATTTTCATGGAGTTCAGTTAAACTTCCTGAGCACAGTCATGGAAACTTTTCTTTTAATAACATTGATTTATATCGGCAGTTTAATAGCTGGGTCACAGCAACACGCACATACAAATGGATTATTTTTTAAAGGTCAGGTTAGTGTGTTGGCAGGTGTCTTGTTTATTGTTCTTTGCCCAGTCTATCCCAAATCTCTTAAATCTGGGCATGGAAAATCCACTTGCTGCTGTTCTCTTGGAAGGATCCACTGGAGAACGTGGGGGAGGGGAGACTAAGCCGTTCGTTTCTGGAGAATTGAAGCTTTTGTTTAAAAATTGTTAAGAAAAGCTTCTGTCCCTTATGGTCACGAAGATTGTTCAGTTCACACTTGGAACGGTTATGAGGCAGACAGGAAGCTCCGCTATTGGGCCTGCTGCTCATAGCTTTACCAGCAGAGTAAACAGTGGACAACATTGAAACTGTCCAGAATCCAAGTCAGTTTCACGTTACAGCTCCTTGGGAAATCTCTGAGCAGCACCCCAAGGCATTGGAGTTACTTGTAGAGAAGAAAGAACAGGAGTACTTGTGGCACCTTAGAGACTAACAAATTTATTAGAGCATAAGCTTTCGTGGACTACAGCCCACTTCTTCGGATGCATATGCATCCTGTTCTTTTGGCGGATACAGACTAACACAGCTGCTACTCTGAAACTTGTAGAGAAGAAGGACCTACCGGATGGAGGCTGTTGGAGAGGCAAAGAAGAGGGTAGATCTCTTCTGTCCTCAGCACAGCAACCCCCACTCCTCATGGCTGGAGCGATGGTTAGCATCCTAGATACCTCCCAACCTCATCCAGGATATCAACTGGGGAGTCTCTGAAGCTGCGGAAATGCTGCCTCAGCTAGGGGAAATATGTAACCCATGCCTGCGTGGTGTGGTGCTCTGTCCCCCCCCCCCCCAGTGGCATCACGCCTGCTAAAGATTGATGAGTTTGCTATAGCCTTGGCTAAGAGCCACATGGCTTTTAGCTTATGTAGTAGAGGCTCACACACTAAGCTTCAGAGGTCCCAGGTTCGATCCCACCCATTGACGACCAGGTCTGTGAGCATTACAGTTTCACACCTGAGAATCAGAAGAGTGAAAACAGAGAATGCTTTTGGTTGAAAATAAGGAGGAACGGTTAGTCGCTGTGTCTTGGCCTGTTGGGAAGAAGAGAAAGTAAAGGGAGCACTTTCCACTGTGACCTGAATGTTTCTCACCGTGAGCATCCTTGCAGCTCGAAGCTAAATGTTCAGGTCCCATCTACAGTGAGTTTTTGAAATGTTTGCATCTTTCTCTGGGGCATAGAATATGCTCATACTGCTTCAAAAAACTAGTGTAGGCCATGGGGCCTCGTACAATAAGGTAAGAGATACAAGAGTGAGTGTGAATTGTCCTTCTGATTAAGCATGTATTACCTGCCTCTCTTGTAGCACAGTTAAGGCTTCTATAAAATGCAGAAACTATTAAATGTCACCTTTGCAGAGGAATTTGCTATTTTCCTGATCATACTGTGTGCCCTGTATTGAGCACCTCCTCCATAAATCAGTACGTAATGAGTTGTTTTCCTGTCAGGCTGTATATTCGCAGTTTGGCTGAGATATAAGAAACGGAGCTGCCGTGGTAAAACCACTGAGTGAAAGTGGCAGCCCTTCTCTGGAAATATACCAGTACCATCCATTGACCGTTGTATGCCCCCTCTGCCCCTCCTCCTGCTCTGTTAGTTTGTTTCTGAATATTCAAAAATCAAATAATCAACTTTGATCTTTGAAAAGAGATGAAATTTCAGCTGAAAATTTCTAATTGGTACCTCAGTGAAGACAATATCGCTCAGTGTGTTAATAAACATCTTGCCCTGTCTTTAATTGCCCTTTATTTATGTCTTTGTCAGCATCCTCCTAGGCTCAGTATCGCTCGAGGTTACCTGTGATACTGTGTCTTTAAGCTATTCCAATTCTTCACCAGATTCAATTGCCTGTGTGCAGGGAGGCATTTTGTCTCAGTTTTGCCTCTCCTGGGGTGGTATAGCTTACATCTCAGCCCTTACTCAGGTCTGTGCTTAAGTTCAAAATAGAACCGTTAGACTTGATGCAGACAATTTACTAAATTTACTAAAAATGCACGTCTAGTTCCACCGAAAAGCCTAGTGGGGAAGGATTACAATTGAAACCTGGTCCTGTGTTTGTGTGACTGCCAACTCTCTCTTCATTGCAGCAACAATAGCTAAGATTGCTTTATATTAGGAGGCAAATGGAGCAAGTTTTTGAATTTCAGAATCATTTGAAAAAGATCTAGATGTAACTAGGGGCACATGTAAGCAATCACCACATTGTTAGTTTGGGAATAAGTATGCATTAATATTGATAACTTTACCTTTCTATGAAATTAAGCAAAACAAACCAACATAAAACTTACTACCCTGACCATTCTTCTGTTTCAGTGCTCCTGACACAGAATTACTGTTGAATGGCTTGTCTGCAAAAGCACGACTGCAGATTAAACGCTTTCTGCAAAAATTGAAATCAATAGTAACTGTAAATCTTAATGCACAGATCCCTGCTTCAGTGGGATTTCTTTGTACATCCTGGATATAAAATGAAAGGACTTTTCACTGTCTGTCTTGTGTGCAATTTAACATGCTGACTTTTGTGATGCAGAGGTAAAACTTCCTGCAGGAGTTGAGTACACGCTGTTCAGTGATCACTGGTAGATTTCTCCCATTAACCACAGATGCTGTTTTTAGTGGCAGAGGGCCTTTGCTGAGGGCTGATTTAACTCTCTTCCTGTATCATACATAATATGATGGTGTGTGCTGCCCAGTGCTCCAAAAATTAAGATTTCGGTCCTGCTGCGCCATATATTATTGTCAACCACAGCGTGAAACCCAACATGAATTTTAAACAGATATAAACTGCATGCTGAAAATCAGAACACTAACAACCGGCGTCTTGAGTTTCAGGTGTCTGGCTTATATCTGTGTTTATGGGTGGGAAATATAGCGTATGTTCTGTATGTATGTTGCTGTATTAACAAGTGCTACAAATATAGCTGCATCTGAGTGATATTAATATGACATTGTGTGATATGCAGTTTATTTAGGGTAACAATTAGCCTGTGAATTTAGCCAGTCCTTAGTAATCACGGTCAATGGATGCAATTTTGTTATCAGATTTGTTTCCTTGAGGATTAAGCGCATTTGGAGCACATCAACTTATTAAACTGACACTTAGTGGGCTTTATTACTAATGTGCACTAGATGAAGCGGTGTGGTCTGGATGAGGAACAGATGTGATAGCTAATTATGTGTAGAAAACACAGAGGTTTGACTATTTTAAATATGGGAAGGAAAACAACAATAATATACATTGTTCCATCCAAGTAACATCTGTGCATTTAAGGCGGCTGCAAAAAGCAATAGATTAAAGAAATATGGGTATGGAAGGGATTTATTTTGTGCTTGCGACTGGCTTGTGCCTTGACTTCCTATGCTAGGGAGTGGTTTGTGGAGCCAGCTGGAGGAGACAAAGCACATGTTGGGCTTTCAGAGGGTGCTTTGAAATTCTAGACCAGAGGATGGGAATGTTCTTTCAACAAGAGGGTGTGGCGAGAGGGGAAGATTGGCGCAAAGGAACACTCTGCAAGTGAGAGAGAGTACAGAACCCTAAACGCTTTTTTACAAAGGGGAAAGTTAAAGCATAGCTACAAAAGCTTCTCTTTGACCTCCTTTTAGATGAGTGATGCCTTTGGTGAGCAACCTGTTGCAGATTCTGCTCCAATGGTGGGGAATCTTGTGAAACTTACCGACTTCCAAATAAGTGACCAGCTGCTGAAATCAACAAGGCTTGCATTCATATTCCAGTAGCTGAGCATGTTTAAACGTATATGGTCACTATATATTTGAATTGCTAGCTTATGGACCCTTTGTCTGGTTATCAATGTTTTAATTCATCAGCTTTACATTTTTAAAGAGATTCCATCAACTTAGAAATCACATGATATGAAACTGTTTTTAAAAAAAACAGGGAAATGTGATTGTAAAACCACAACAACTGGCTGGGAGATGTTGTCTCAGGTGCTACGCCTGCTACTACTTTTGCAAATGGTTGAATTCAGGTGTCTAATCTCCTTTTTGTAAAAGGCCATAATTTTAAGGAGCTTAAACAAAATTGCATTTGCAAATCTTATATTTAAGAGGCATACAGGATTTAATATAAAGCCAACCTGCTTGCTTCCATAAGGTGCTGTGCTAGGCATGATGGAAAAAATGCTAAGTTGTCTAGAAAGAATGCGGGCCCAATTTTGAAAATCCTATCCTTAAACATTGTCACGTGCTGTGCCTTTTCCTTGTGTCTAAGATAAATTTTCAGCATATGTTTATTTACTTCTCACTTGTTTTTGTTTGTTTGTTTGTTTTGCCTACCAAATTGAATTTATGTGATTCTTCAAATGTTTTGCCTGTTATCAGAACAATAACTTCAGGACAGATTGATGGCCACACTATTTCTTGCAAATAAATGCTAATCGATCAATTGGTTTCTTAAACTGAAAAGACCTTATGATTGCCTTGGGACATTGACTAACACCTGGTGGTTGAACTGTTGCAGTGACTGGTTTCTCAAGGATTTTTGTGTAATTAATCATGTCTTAGAAGAAGGACAGAAAACAGAAATTACGGAGAGTTCTTTATTCTAGTTTCCTGGATAATACATCAAAATCCACCAAGGCCTTTTTAAGGACCTAGCAACATCTTCCAAGGTTATGGTGTGATTCTCCTCTCAGGCTAACGTAAAGTCCACTGACTTCAAAAGAATTGCCTCTGATTTAAACTGCTACACAAAAAAAGTGAAATCAGGCCCTTATATGGAAGATTTTATATTGGGAGTTTAATATAATTAGGAAATGAGAAGGTGGTGCAGACCTAGTGTGTGCTATATGATTGTATAGTATCCCCTCCCCACCCCTAAAATGGGGTTTATAAGGGGCCCCAAAGTACACCTCTACCCCGATATAACGCGACCCGATATAACACGAATTCGGATATAACGCAGTAAAGCAGCGCTCCGGGGGGGTAGGGCTACGTGCTCCGGCAGATCAAAGCAAGTTCGATACAATGCGGTTTCACCCATAACGCGGTAAGATTTTTTTTGGCTCCCGAGGACAGCGTTATATCAGGGTAGATGTGTATTTTTACATTTACAATGGAAACCTCTTAATTAGCGCTCCTGGAAAAAATTTGCCATCGCATCCATCAGACTTCTGAATGAGAGAACCTTATTGAAAAGTCCTATAAAATTTAGTATAAATGAAGCATGGTGTTTCCATAGAAAATACTCTAAAACCTATAGCACTGAATAGAAAATGATGAGCCTGAGTTTATTTTTTCAACCATTCTCTAGAGTTCTAGAGAAGGGAGTGTATTCTATATTGAATGGTTCAAGGGAATTTACAGAAAAATTGGTTTCTTTTTCTGTTTAATTCCAAAGGACTTTTCCATGAGGGTCGTAATCAATTATTGGTCAGTGGGTTTATGTTAGTGATCAGAATAAAAACTTTGATACATAAACACAAAATACAGTATTTCAGTGTTGTACACTGGCTTCATTTTTACTACCCCTAGATTTTTGTCAGCTTTTTGTGTTCAACTGATGAACTCGGAGGAGGTGAGATCGTGGGAGAGAATGAAAAACCGATAGCAAACTGGACCTTTAATTTGTAGTCTCTAAAGGCATAGCTTTCCACTAGACTGTCTGCCATAATGAGCACTGTTCTAGTACAACAAACTTAAGAGAAATTGACTCATAAAAATTAGTGACCATGACCTTCCTTGGACATCCCTTCATATAGCATTAAATGGTGCTATTTCACCTCTACTTGTTGTTCCTCCTTTCTCAGCAGGAGGTGTGTGGGTGTGTGTTTTCTATATTACAATAATTCCAGCAGGCATTAACCAAGATCAGGGATCTGTGGTGCTGATGCTGAACAAAACACCAGAGTAAGAGAGTCTCTGCCCTGAAGAGCTTAAAATCGATAGACAAGGCAGGCACAAGGGGAGAAGTGGCAGATGTTTCCCTCTTTGGAATAGCATCTGACAACGTTCTTGGGTCCGTGATCTGCCAACTCTGATATATTTGACTAGTTTACCTTGCCCATATGTGCAGTATGTTTGAATATACAACGTGTGCTTACTTTGGATCCCCAAGTCCTTGGGGAGGCTTCTTCCTTTTTGTGGTAAAGTTGAGGGAAGGTGAGGTTGAAGACCTGGGTCTTGCATCCTGTTCCGAGCTGCAGTACATGGTCATTCTGATCTTTTCCTGAAGTGAATTTGCATGGTCTTGGGCCAGCTTCTGAGAAACCACGGTCTCTTGTTCTCACAAGTCTCATGTGAATGGTCGTGATTGCGGAGCAAGGTGATCCTTTGGGAAATTTTGGGACAGGCCCATGGAAGGCCTAGAAGAGGAGTGACATCTGTATTCAAGTGGGAGCCACCTCTGAGAGAAGTGCACTGGGATGATATGCTCTTGAAAGCTTGTATTTGGCGGATGGGCTGCAGAACCATATGGAACTCCACTAAAGTTGTAGGTGTCACTCCCAGGAACAGTAAGTTATAGTAATGAAACCTGCAAGTTAAGAGCAATGGGTGTAATCTCTTCACCAGCCAGAAGTAAAAAAAGTAGCCATGGCTATTTAGCTATTGAGAATCTGTGAGGCGTTCAGAAGGACACAGGGGCTTTGGGTCATCTTAACTAGTTGTGCTTAGAAGATGACTTTCCACATGAACTACAGAGTAGATCACTTCTTTATCACTTCCAACGTTGAGTGGCTCCCCCTCCCCTATCCACTCAAGGACACATCAATTGTCACACTCATCCTGTCCCATATCCTATCTCAGTGAGTTGTCATGATCAGCTGCTTTAGAGGAAGGTGCAAGAAAACCTGCCCCCAAAGACATTTTACTCCTAACACCCATTAGTTAAGAGCTTGGCTTAAACCCTGAATCTTAGAACTGGGGGAATTTTCCACCACTGCAGCGCAGCAGAAAAATGCCCCCTGCAGATTCTCTTTGCTTCCTTGCAGAAAATGGTTTCTGTGGGGAAGCAAAGAGAAGCTGCACCAGTACCCACTCACCCCTCCCCGGCAGCTCAGACATGTCTGTTCAGGCACCTGGGGGGAGTGGAGTCTGTGGATGCCCCAGCTTCCCAGGGACGTTAGTCCCAGCTGGGTTGGATGGGTGGGGGGGAAGGAGGAGAAGAGGACTGAGATGGAGTTCCCCCTCCCTCTTCCCTTCCCTGCACCAAGCACCCTGAATCCGCACCCTGCCAAGCCTCACCCCCCTGCATCAGGAGCCCCCTACACCTGGAACCCCACCCCATGGAGCCCCAACCAGCTGCAACCTGACTCCCCCCTCCCACCGAGCCCCACTCCCTCAGCCTCTTCCCCCCCCACCACTGAGCCGTAACCACCTTCAGGTGAACTCCCCTGCAGAGTCCCATTCGCCCTGAACCCCACACCGAGCCCCCATACACCCAGATCCTCTCCACACCCAGACCCCCCCTCCCCTACCAAGCTGTCTGCACCCAGATTGCACCACACAGAATCCTGGTACTCTTGTGGGAATTCTGCACCTAAAAATTTTAAAATTCTGCAAAGTTCTGCATATTTTATTGGTCAAAATAACAAAGTAACACAATAACAATATAATCCCACCATTTTCAAATACTTGTCAGCAAATAATTGAAAATGGTGTGATAATATATTGTATTATTTTGACAAAATATGCAAAATTTTAAAATGTTGTGAGCCAAATTTTTTATTTCTTGGTGCAGAAATCCCTCAGGAATATCTGATGCATGAGTGTGAAAACAGTCCATACAGAATTAATGAAATACAATCTATAACACTAATAAGTACATGCAGTGCAACATATGTAATTGGTGAGGCTATTAATGAAACTAAATTGTGCAGTTGTTGAAGATGGAAGAAGTGTGAATACATGGATACACTTCATCAACAAGATGGGGATGACCAAATTGCTGCTTGTTGTTTTTTAATGTAGGGGTTACCTTCTGATATGAACTAGTTTTCGTTTATTGGTGGGCTTCCCTTCTCTCTAATTAAACTTTTGGGTCTGCTTTTCAGTTTTAAAAACTTAGGTTGGCTGAAAAATTCCAAGCCATAGATTTATCTTTTTGATGCTCGTTAAATAATTTGGGGTTGGGCTTTGGTATTATTTGAATGCTAATTATTATGGTACAGAGTATTCTTCTGAGTGGGTTTTCCTTAAATTACGTATATCTGCTGATATCTGTGCACTAGAGTGACTGAAAGATGGTATCATTTAATTAAAGCAGGAACAAACAAGAGGATTACTGTAATCTGGGGGAGGGGGAAAGGCAGTCGGATGCTAGAGCAGAGTGTATGTATTCTGCATGAATGCATGGTGAAAATATATATGGTTCGGTGGGTGCAAAAATGGTAAATAGAAATCTTTTAAATCATCTGCCAGACACTGGACTATAAATACTTAATATCAAATATGAATGTTCTCATTTACATTTAAATGGTTGAGGTTTCCTTGATAATCTGTCTCGTGTAACATAAAAGTGTCCTGTTGTTGCAGATCTTTCTTTTAATGAAAGTAAATACCATAGTCAAAGATATTAATGTGCTTCACCCAGCGATCTGTTTCCAGGTACTGAGTTCATATAATGACCTTTATCATAGTTACAAGCTTTTATTTGTGAAGTGTTTTTGCATTGGAGAGTAGAGACTTTCACTGTTGGTCTGGGTTGAATTTATTATTAATAACCAGGCCTTTAACGCGGTCAGTTTACTCAGGGATTGACTACATGTCACATTCCTCTCCCTCAATTTTACATTGTGATGAGTCAAAGGTGTAAGATGAGACGGGGGTAAGAGTTCAGGGGAAGGAGGGTTTGGTGAGTGGGAACTCAAAGCCAGGAATGAAAAGCTGCAAGACAAGTAGATCCGGTGCACTTCTTGGAACACAGATATGGTCACTAACCTATCTCTTTATAAAAACACTTGAATCTCTGCAGGCAGTTGATAAAACATAAATGATCCTCCACGGCAGAACAGAATGAAATCCCTGCACTGTGCTTGTACCAGTTTGAAGGGTTTAACAGCTCTCTGTTCAGCACTTGCTGCATATGTGTTTTTGCCCAGAACAAGTTGCTTAAAACTGGTAGAAATTATTTGGAATCCAGTGTGGCGTTGTGCTGCTATGTGCCTCATGCCTTTTCTCCTTTCAGCTTAATATAGCAGTGCATGTCTTCATTGAGAGGTTGCAAATTGTTTCCTTCTCCCTCCATGTGGCTTTCTTTGCTCTAGATATCCCTGTAACACTTTGCTTCATGCAGACAGCATTACATAAGAATGGCCATACCGGGTCAGACCAAAGGTCCATTCAGCCCAGTATCCTGTCGGCCGACAGTGGCCAATGCCAGGTGCCCCAGAGGGAGTGAACCTAACAGGTAATGATCAAGTGATCTCTCTCCTGCCATCTATCTCCACCCTCTGACAGACAGAGGCTAGGGACACCGTTCATTCATGCAGTCCAGTGAGACTGCTACAAGTCAGCCAGTAGGGGATGCTATAGGGACATGGACTCTTCTTGCTAGGTAGTTGAATCTCATAAACACAGACCTTCCTGCTTGCCAGCGAAGTACGGCAATGAGAATATTAATTGTTCATTCATCTCAGCGAGTAGCATGACCTTAGGTATCCAGAAAGGCTCATCAGATTAATATGCTCCCAGCAAGATGTAGAGGTCATGTAAGCCATTTTATATTAAGCTGGTTACTTCATTACATCTGACTTAAAGTGGTTAAGCCAAAATATACACCCTCTTGCAATGAAGATTTCAATAGTTTGATCACAAGCCATTTGCTTAGTGGTGGTGGTTTTCACTGCCATGTGAGAGACCTGGTCTTGGTTCCTTGTCCTGGGAACTTGTCTTGAGTGTAGACTCAGCCTCGGGGGTGGAGGAGGAATGCCTCTCTCTCGGCGGCAAAATTCTTCTCTGATTAATTTAAGAGCCGTCTCCCCCATCCTCTGAGAAGCACAGAGGCCCTTTAGCATTGCTCCAGAGTCATGTGAATGTATTTTGTCTGATACACGCTCTGCTCTAACAGTGTGTTCAAAATTGGGAAGAGAGCTTCAACCTGTCCGGATTCTGTGTTTGTAAAACAATTGAGACTTGTCAGGCTCTTTGGGTATTCATAGAAGAAACAATCAGTTATAACACAGCAGAGGAAGCTGCCACTTAGCTGTCAGGTCATGCCTTGTCCAGAGCTAGCATCGTCAAAGTCAAGAGTTATTTTTCCAGTTCATTTAGTAATCTCTCTCTCTCTCTCTCTCTCTCTCTCTCTCTCTCTCTCTCTCTCTCTAAGACCTTGGATATCAGGTTTCAGTTATAAACAACTTTCTTCATTTTAGTTATAAATCTCAGATGATGTGTGTTGAAACACTGCCACAATTTAAAACTGTATGAGAGTAATATTAAAACATTCCCTATAAGTTCTTTGCTTTCTCCTCCACTTAATCCAGATTTTTTTTCTGCAACCTTGAAAAGTCATGACGGACAGAAATGACTTTCCATGTGCACATGTACCTTCTTGAACAAATTAAATGTATATGTCTAAATCAGCATTTGAGTTTAGAGGGAGATGCTCAAGGCATGAAGTTAAAACCTTAGCCCAAGTGCTTTATTTGTGAGTTGAAGTAAAAGAAACACAAAATTTGCTTCAATCAGTCAAGAACTTTTAATAGACTTCAGTTCCTGGCATTTTTTGTTCAGTAAAATGAAAGCAAATACTATGTACTGCAGTGTTTTTTAAAAATGTGAAACCTAAGGCCCAGATCAATTTAATTATGCGTGCGCGCTTGCTCTCTGTCTTATGTTGAGGTCTTTGGCACATTTGTATCTTGGTTGAGTGCCAATTTTGCAGCATTTGTGGTGTGCCAAAGTCTGCAGTGTTTTTATGGGTGAAGTGTCTCATTTTGCTGTGTGTTGGAAGAGGTCTTCAAAGACACTGTCTTAGATTGGTGAGATACTCACATCTTTCTTTTAAATCAAAGCTTTTTTTTTTCCACCTTCCAACAGAACGTGTGTGAGTTTTTTCACCTACTTTAGTAGTGAGAATCTTGCATTGAGCGAAGCTGTTCACACATGTCTAGCTCTAGGGGTTCTGTCCCTTAGGCAAACAAGCAAACGTGTCACTGCTAGCCCACAATAATCCAGACCGTTTCATGGCTTGCAGTGATATTGCCTCTTCAGCCTATGTGGCAATATAGGCTGGCCCCATATTCCAATAATGTAATGGGGAATTCTAAGATTCATCTCTAACTGGTTTTCTCCATATTGTTAGATAATAATCAGAGTGCATGAGACCTTCGTACGTCATATTGACAGAATTCAATAGTGCATGTTTGTGAACTTGCATCTTAAGGCTTGAAATTTTTTTCCCTATGTCTTCTCAGTGGAATTTTATGAGCATAGGATAGTTAGGATGTGCTATTCTGGAGCCAGTGTGCTGTCCAGCGTTCCATGGTTTGACTTGTATTGGCAAGGAATTATTACCAAAGAGGTGGGTTGCTTGCATTCTGGGTTCCAGTTTTTTTCAATAAATGCTTTGGCTGGGCATTGGAGATGCAATGTATTAGCCCGTGTACTCTCTTTTTTAAAGCCATCTAGTTATCACACATTGCCCTTTCATTGAAATTTCCAGCTGGACTGTGGGTTAGTTCAGCACCTTTTTGAACTTCAGAAGACAAAACCCCACTAGATGGGTTCACTGTCAAGGCAGGTTCAAATGTGTGGTCTGGGTTGGCAACCTTAATGTTATTGCTTTTAAATTAATGAGTGGATGTTTATTAAAGTTTAGTGTGTAATAATCAACCCTCATTGTCTTGCAGAGAAGCTGGCATGGGGGGTTGTGTGTGTGGGGGAGCAGGAATAGGCCTTCGTTTAGGGTGTATAGGCCTGTGTTTATGGCTTGCAGCTGGAACAGTGCGCACATGGTACTCTAGAGATTTAGGCCTGTACATTTCAAACTGCTCTTGCTTTAAAAGAACAGACCAGTCTGACGCACCAAGGAGTCAAAGCAAAACCAGAGCTCAGGGTTTGTTTGCTTCTTAGATCATTGAGAAGCAGAGATTTTTAATGCTGTTGCCACCTTTATAAACGAGGTGCTTGATGCAACCAAAACCACATCAGGTGGTTGATGGGGAGTACGGCGTCAACAATTAAAAGTTTGTTAGCTGTGTGCCAGGAAGTGCTTATCAAAAATGATGAGGAACTCTCCAGCTTGATTTTCAGATGCAAACCAACCATGCAGAACAAGAATTGGCTTAAATTGACTTGAAACTCCTAGACTCTCTTGATGCCAGAGTAGCAGATGGCCTGTTGTCACTGCAGACAAAAATTATGTTAATTAATATATTACAAAACTGACTCTAGTTGAACATTTATTTTTTTTTATGAGCATGTGATTATCAGCTTTTTTAGAAGATGAAATTTGGGAATAGTTGGACTGATTTATTTCTGACAGTAGAGAGAGACTCTAAAATAGCTTTCTGGAGATTTAATATGCTGGAGTTTTTTGTGCTGTAGTAATTAAAAATGGTTATAATTCATCCAGTTGGCAGGGTCACAGTTAAAGAACCTTGCATAAATTAATTTGAAGAGTTTGTAAATATATTGCCTAACTCTGTAGTGTTGTATATAAGAGTGTGCCTATAATAAAGGACCAGAGACCCTGTAGGATTGATGGACCCTAAGCATTAAGCCACTTTTCCTAGAAGTATGAATATATTTAATGATTAGTTTAATTACCCCCATTAAATAGCTGGCGATCCCGGGTTCTACTCATTCAGCCATATGTTGAATTCATGTAGACTACATTCTCTCCTTTGTGTCAATTGGAGTTGCCCGTCCACATCTGGGATGCTTTTAGTTCAAGTTGTCTAAAATCAGTCGGGTGTATCTAAAAAAATGTAACCCTTCTAACTGACGTTAAGTGGCAGATTTTCAACCTGGGGATTTAGTCGCACAACTCCCTAGTACAGGCTCCAGCAAATGGCTAAATTCTGGTGCTGCTTGTTCAAAAATTAATTTCTGAAAGGGATAGGGAGAGCCATGTTTCAGTTCACTCATTTTGAATGATTAAAAGGCATAGAAAGTTTTTTCCCTTCCTACATGCAGAGGTCCTTCGTACCCAGTGCCAGAGACCTGTTTTCCCACTCCTGGGAACAAAGTGGATCAGACCCAAGGTCTGTCTGGTCCAGTTTGACAGCAGCCAGTATCAGGTGCTTCACAGGAAGATGCAAGATCCCTACCATAGGGAGATGTGGGATAATCCCCCCCTCTCCCCCCTTCGGTTAGCTTTCATCCTGATCTCTTATAGTTAGAATCATAGAATATCAAGGTTGGAAGGGCCCTCAGGAGGTCATCTAGTCCAACCCCCTGCTCAAAGCAGGACCAATTCCCACCTAAATCATCCCAGCCAGGGCTTTGTCAAGCCTGACCTTAAAAACCTCTAAGGAAGGAGATTTCACCACCTCCCTGGGTAACCCATTCCAGTGCTTCACCACCCTCCTAGTGAAAAAGATTTTCCTAATATCCAACCTAAACCACCTCAACTGCAACTTGAGACCATTATTCCTTGTTCTGTCACCAGGTACCACTGAGAACAGTCTAGATCCATCCTCTTTGGAATCCCCTTTCAGGTAGTTGAAAGCAGCTATCAAATCCCCCCTGATTCTTCTCTTCTGCAGACTAAACAATCCCAGTTCCCTCAGCCTCTCCTCATAAGTCATGTGCTCCAGCCCCCTAATCATTTTCGTTGCCCTCTGCTGGACTCTTTCCAATTTTTCCACATCCTTCTTATAGTGTGGGGCCCAAAACTGGACACAGTACTCCAGATGAGGCCTCGCCAATGTCGAACAGAGGGGAATGATCACGTCCCTCGATCTGCTGGCAATGCCCCGACTTATACAGCCCAAAATGCCGTTAGCCTTCTTGGCAACAAGGGCACACTGTTGACTCGTATCCAGCTTTTCCTGTAACCCCTAGTTTCTTTTCTGCAGAACTGCTTCCTAGCCATTCGGTCCCTAGTCTGTAACAGTGCATGGGATTCTTCCGTCCTAAGGATTGGTTTAAACCTTGAAGCATGAGGTTTAATATCCCTTCCAAAATTCCACCCAGGTTACCTTCAGTAATATGTAGAACCACACTATCCACCACTTTTTCTCACTTACTAACTTCACAAGACTTTAATTTTCTTGTAGCATGTTTACTGGGTAGAGCAATGCACAGAACTTTCCTTTCTTTTATAATCAAACCAACTTTAGTTGGCTGGAATCACTTTTCCTTCTCGGAGGGACAAATTTTGCTGTACTGTAAACCAGCCTAGCACATGTTAACAATGGACCTTGAAAGAATCTTATCTGGGCGATAAAGATTGGCTGCTTTCCCTGGGTTAATGCACTTTGCACCTAAGTGAGATTTGCATACTCAGCAACTTCTCTTGGAGAGATGACTTTGGTATAAGGTCTACGATGACGTGTTCTGGGGAAAGGAGCCAGCCATTATCTGGAGCAGTGTTCCCTCTAATTTTCACCATGCATGTGTGGAATGAATTTTGTTATATGCACCAGTATGGAGGTGGTGTGTGACATGTTGGTGTAAAATTCATGTAGTGGGGGTGGAGCCGAGGGGTTTGGAGTGTGGGAGGGGGCTTAGGTCTGGGGCAGAGGGTTGGGATGTGGGTGGGGTGGGGGCTGGGGCCGGGGGGGTGTGCTTCTCTTGGGGCTTGGGGAGGGACACTCCACCCCCAGTCACAGCAGGGCCAGGGCTGGGTTGGGGCGGGAGGGGCACCTCTCCCCCGGCCACGGCAGATCCGGGCTGGGCTTGGGGTGGGGGGGAATACCTCTTCCCGCTGTGGCAGGTCTGGGACTGGGGGAGGGGCATCTCTCCCCGCCGCAGCCCTGAGTCCCTGCGTGGTGCTTAATAGGCTGCTGTGTGGCTGTGCAGTTTAGAGGGAACTTAGCTCTGGAGTATGGATGGGATTTGGTGGTGCTCTAATTCACCGTTGTATATATTTTGGTACGACTACGATATCCCCAAAAGTATTACAAAATCGGGGGTTGTTTATTCTTCTTTGTTCTTCTTCTCTAAGTTGTATCATCATAATAGAAAGAACGTTCTAGATAATTGTAATGTCCTAGTCAATGGCTCTATTGCCCAAGATAAGTTTCTGTAGTTCAGAAAATTATCTTGATTGTAAACATTTATGGTAGCACCCAAGTTCCCACAGAGGCTTGGGGCCTTGTCATGCTGGATGCAGTAATTGTGAAAGTTTTTTAAACCTTGCTGATATGCCGAGGTCACTGAATCAATATCTGAATGGGGGAGTGAAACTGTTCTCCATCTGATCGGGAAGGTTATGAGTAAGTTTCATACTGTAAAAGGGGTGTGAAGTCTGGTGATCAGCTCCCAGAGTGGGAGGTGTCCTCTCAAAATCCACCGCCATATTTGGGAACTTTTGGTTTGTCCAGTCTCAGCAAAGAGGCCAGTGATGGATTGGGCAAGAAGACTGCACTGCCCTTTCAAGAGTTTTTCCCACATGTTGTCATTATGACTTTGGGCAAATTACTTCATCTACTGTGTCTTGGTTCCGCCATCTGTAAAATGGGATTGATGCTTCTCTACCTCACAGGGGTATTGTGTGGATAAAAGCCATTAATTATTGATTTGTGCGGTGCTCAGGTACTACAGCAATGAGGGCCATATAACTAGGTACCTTTACAGACAGAAGGATAATAGCTTCCAGGTGTACTGAGACGTAATTCATGAGTGTTTGCGAAGTGCTTTGAGATCCTGGGCGGAACGTGCTATTCAAGCCATCTTTAGTTGCTTTCTTCTTTATCCTGTGGATTGAAAGCGAACTAAGAATTATATGAAACGTGGTGCTTATTTTAGAAAATCCTGAAGGGAGCAGTGAATTTGTGCTGAAGGTCCTGGAGTTTTCAAGGAAATGGATTTGTTTGGAGTAAACTGTGAGGGACTGTGAATGCCCGTGAGAGTTCTTTTTAATTGGTCTACAGCTGTTGCTATTTTTCTTCATGCTCTTGCTATTAACTTACTCTCCACTGTTTCCCAATTTAGTTGCTGCTATTGGTGCAAATTGGATCATGCATCTGCCTTGTGCATTGAAAAATAAAATAAATCAAAGTGCTTTCTGCATGTCTGTTCTTGAGGAAAAACTGTTGACTTAGGCAATAGCGGGTGGTGGGTACAGTGGGATTATTTTAAGGACACAGCAGGTTTACATTGTGTCCTACTTTCCCCCCCATCCTGACAAACACACGGAATTGGAAATTGAATTGTCACTGATGCTGGTAACAACTACTTTAGTGTTAAGTTCATGGTGATGCTTTGATTGTAAACCTTTGATCTCACTTGCTCATGACTTTCTGGGGGGAAAAATGCTCTCCCATCTTTGTCTGAAAATGCCCTTGCTTGGGATCAGTCCACAAATGAATTATTTCGGAGAGAAGTTTGGACACAATCTGTTCACCCTGTTTTGAATTTTCTTGAAATATGCCGTCAGGCTTAGTCCTAAAGCTGTGGCGGTTAGGTTTGGTGTTGACCTATGCATCACTAGCTGGCAGTGCAGAACAGTTTGGGTTAGTAACGTTTTGTAATGGTTTAAGTTACTGTGTGACACAATAGTTTTAGCTCAGGGATCGGCAACCTTTGGCACGTGGTCCGTCAGGGAAAGCCGCTGGCAGGCTGGGCCGGTTTGTTTACCTGCAGTGTCCGCAGGTTCGGCCGATTGCAACTCCCACTGGCCGTGCCACTTCCCGCAGCCCCCATTGTCCTGGAACAGCGAACCACGGCCAGTGGGAGGTGTGATCAGCCAAACCTGCGGACGCTGCAGGTAAACAAACCGTACCGGCCGGCCGGTGGCTTTCCCTGACGGGCTGCGTGCCAAAGTTTGCCGATCCCTGTTTTAGATGGTGATGTAGTTTACCTAACTCATTTTTGGCTTCTAGTCCTCTTCCCATAGTATAGCAGTAGATATAATACCAGTATGATTGGACTAGAGAGTATTTTCTTGGACTGAGCAAGACGACGGTTGGGCAGCAGGCCCGAATCACCATCTGAGCATCGCTCTGTTTGTGTACAAGATTGCTTTGCAGTCAGGGCGCTGGAACAACTTTTGCAGTGCGGGTGCTGAGAGCCATTGAACCAAACTGTAAACCTTGTATATGATGGAAACCACTTCAAGCCAGGGAGCAGCTCTAGTTCGAGCACCTGTTTGCAGCTGAGAAGGGTTGAAGGATTCTTGGACATTGAGATCTCAGACTCAGATTGAGACTAAAGGGAATTAAGGACACATTAATGAAACTGCTAAATGAACCTGGAGCTGGTCAAAAAATTGTAGACTTTATGGGAAAACTCACTGAAATTTCTGTACTTTTGAAAGGGATGAATTTATATTTATTTGCAATGTTTGGTTTTGGAAATTTGGGGTTTGTATTTCCTTTCCTTCCCACCCTCCCACCTTTCTCATTTGGCCTTTGAAAAAGGAGGCAAAGCAGAACTGGAGGAAAAGAAAGAAGAGGGGCCAGGAGAATATAAATGTTTCATCTGGGGTTTTGTAATCATAGAATATCAGGGTTGGAAGGGACCTCAGGAGGTCATCTAGTCCAACCAGGTCCAATCCCCAGACATATTTTTGCCCCAGATCCCTAAATGGCCCCCTCAAGGATTGAACTCCCAACCCTGGGTTTAGCAGGCCAGTGCTCAAACCACTGAGCTATAGCAAAAGGGAGTTTTTTTTTAAATGGTGTTTTTTAGTAACTAAACAGTTTTTTGACCAGCTGTAATTAGAACAACATGGGAGTTAGGAGCTGATACCTTCTTGAGACTCACATGGGATCAACTGAAAGTAGGGTTTAAATTTTCATAGAGTATTTCCCAGAGCTCACCGTGCTCCTCTACCCCCGTTCCCCGCCCCATTCTCTGCAGGGGGGCTTTAGCTGTAGGACCGGGGGTCTCCCACCTAGAGGTCATCTCCCATGCTCTACTGTGGCCATGTGATTGCCACGTGCGTCCTAAGAGGTTGAAGCCCCAGGTATCAATGGAGGGTAAGGTGATTGTATCACTGAGCATTTAAAAATATTTGTAGCCCCATTAATATATTAAAGTAGAGGTAAATTTTGGAAGAAGGTGGCAGTGTTTTGAATTAATTGGTCTGAAGTAACTGAGAAAAAGGGCAAAAATGGGGACTAGGAAATGTGCAGAGATAAATTAACCTATACTCCAAGGCTGGAGCCACCTAATGAAGAATATCATTGTATTAATTAATTTTGATAAACATGGGCTTATAATTGAGAATTTCCAGGCATTGTGCAAGAGCGCTATAATGCACATGGTATAGTTGGGGAAGCCCAGCATTAATACATTCTTTACCTTGGGTGGAGAAGAGAAGTCGTTTCTGGAAGAAATGGGGAGTGAGCCTCAAGACACATCCAGAAATTCAGATATTTTATCTGAAGTTTACCCAGTGTAAACATAAAGGCTTGATCCAGCCTGTTGGAGCCTATGGAAAGACACCCAGTGAGTTCAGTTGCTATTGGTACTGGCCTGTAGTTCTGCTATCAATAATCTGTTGATGCTGTGAGCACTTGGTTAACTGAAAATCACTCCAAACCTCTGCCCATGGTTTGTTTTTCTAGTTATTTCAAGTCCTGTCTTGGCTTCACTAGCTTTTCTCAGTGCGGGGGGGCCATTCTCAAGAATGTCTGCTGTCTGTTTCTCTAAAACCTATCTGCTATGGCCCTTTCTTCTTCTTCCCCAGAGTGTTTGCTCTGTGCTTCGAGGCCATATGTCTGTAGGCCATACGTCTGTTTTCATCTCAAATGATGCTTACTCTTTTCCAGTGTGTCCGAAACCCTCCGTTGTGTGTGTGCCCCTGAGTATGTTGGCAGGCTGGGTGTGGGTGGAGGCATTTTTCCTGCTGCTTGGTTACTTTTGTGACTCAGCTCAGCCTAGTAAGCAAGCTAACTGACCCGCAAGCTATGTTTTACATCTCCGCTGTTTGAGATGCGTACAGCGGATGCTATTCAAAGGCAGCACTTGTTCAGCTCACTGTCAGTGGTGTCTGATGTTACCATATCTTTTCCCCTCTGTCCTTAGAATAGCAGAGAACTGTGGTAAATGTATGGGATCAATTAAGAACATAAGAACGGCCATACTGGGTCAGACCAAAGGTCCATCCAGCCCAGTGTCCTGTCTGCCAACAGTGGCCAATGCCAGGTGCCCCAGAGGGAGTGAACCTAACAAGTAATGATCAAGTGATCTCTCTCCTGCCATCCAGCTCTACCCTCTGACAAACAGAGGCTAGGGACACCATTCCTTACCCATCCTGGCTAATAGCCATTAATAGACTTAACCTCCATGAATGTATCCAGTTCTCTTTTAAACGCTGTTATCGTCCTAGCCTTCACAACCTCCTCAGGCAAGGAGTTCCACAGGTTGACTGTGTGCGCTGTGTGAAGAAGAACTTCCTTTTATTTGTTTTAAACCTGCTGCCCATTCATTTCATTTGGTGGCCCCTAGTTCTTATATTATGGGAACAAGTAAATAACTTTTCCTTATTCACTTTCTCCACATCACTCATGATTTTATATACCTCTATCATACCCCTTCCCCTCCCCCCTCCCCCCAGTCTTCTTTTTGGTAAATATAGCACTTTCCTCTGACACCATTAATTACGTGAGCTGGTGGTGTGATGAAGCAGACAAGAATCCTGAGGGGTGCACTCCAGCATTTTGCTACAGTCCCAGTGAAACTTGTTGCTGAGTTAACATTTCCTAGATTTTGTTATTTAAGACCGGGGTTCAACAAAGTGCTTAAGCAAATGCTTAAGTTCTATTAAAATCCTTGTGACTACTCCCATCCTTAAAGTTAGGCACTTGTTTATGTGCTTTTCTGAATCAAGGACTGAACATGCATGCACAAGCACAATAAGAACTACTTGTGGCCTCATGATTATGGGGTGAAATGCCTACTTGTAGTGTTTGGTCCTGACATGAAAGGATGTCACAGCAACAGGGAGGTGTTTTGGAAATCAAGAGTGAGGAGCGGTTATTTGTGTATCTTTTGTTTTTGTTTTCACTAACTAGTGGTTTAAACTAAATGTCTCATTTTTAATATCGCTTACCCAGCTGATGAATCCTTGTATTTCTCTTTGCTGTACTTTGTAAATGAGACACTACCCTTTTAGAGGTAGAGGCGTGACCTGGTGCTCTGAGTATGGGAACACAGAATTATTGGATTGGAACTTGAGTTGTGACAGTGATTCATCCCTCGGTAGCTTCCAAGGAGTCCCAGGGAACTTCTCTGGCTCAGTTTCCCACCTGAAATGGAGATGGTACTGTGTACTCTTCAGTCTCCAGGACTCTATTGTCTCCAATAACCATTTTTCACAGTGCCTGTATCTGTGCCACTTCCCGAAGGTCTTAAAAAGTGGCAAAGAGAACACGGTACGAGAGTCGAGGAGGGTGTGTAAGGATGTGAAAACAAACACGTAAGTTGACAGAGTGGTGCATTTGCTCAGAATGGCAGATAGATGTGCCCTTGCTAACAGGCATATTCATATGCAAGTCTGTTGTCAACTCTTCTATTTTTTTCTATGGCCATTTCTGTGAGTTTGTTTTCCTTTTAGTGCTAGTTCTGAATGTGTGCTGGCTTTACTGTTGTAGGATCATAACCAAGAGTAACTTTCCTGCGTTAACCTGACAGAAATGGCAGCTTGCCCTAATTAATGTTTTTATTGAATTTTTAGTGGTGTACGTTCTGTAGTGCACTCCATTCATTTTAACGAGGAAGGCAGTAGTAAGATACTAAAATTATTTGCTTTGGACTTTGATAAGACCACACTAACCCCAAATGAAATCTAAACTACAGCAGCCACAAAGTAAGAGTGGACTTGGCTCATGCTGGAAGTTCTCAGATGCAGTGAAACGAAACTGCTTCCGTTCTGCCATGGATTGTGCTCTATCAGAGTCCTCATGCCGTCTCAAAGTGCCCCAGTCATAAGCTGCAAAAAGATACTACTATTAATTTACAGCCACTTCTTTTGCTTTCAGGGTATTGTGTTACCAGGCTCATGGCACTCTCTGAATTCTGGACAGTGGCCCAAAATGGCAAAGGGAGAGAGTTTAGTATATTAATATCTTCTATTTTTTTCCTTTCTAGAAACAAAAGTAGGTTACTGTGGTATGTTCCCCGCCCCCACCCCACGTACTTTCCTGACTGAAAAGTTTTGAGGTGGTTTAGTTGGGTGGGTGTGGTGGTTTTTTTTTTTTTTTTTTTTTTTTTTTTTTAAGCAGGGAGGTAGACATACGTGAGAAGTCTCAATGGTTTTCATTTGCATTTTGTGTCCATATCTATGCATATCAGGTACCCAGCTGTCAGTGCGGCAGAAGGACCAAGGGCAAGATATTACAGCAGTGACAGGGAGGGGAATGAAGAGATGTCGCTGATGACAGCAGGAGGGTGAAATGTGTAGTTGGGAGATTATCCTGTGGTCTCGGTGTTGTTCTGCAATGACCTCGAGCCTGCTGCTTTCAGTCTTGGAGAAGAATAGCAATTAATGAGAAGGTTCGTCTCTGCTGCTATACTGTCCCCTCCAATAACTTGGATGAGGGGAGTTAAGTAGCTTTGAGCATCAAAAAGGGTCATAAATATAAACAGATCGTATGACTTACAGCAGTGGCTCTCAACCTTTCCAGACTACTGTACCCCTTTCAGGAGTCTGATTTGTCAGGTGTACCCCCAAGTTTCACCTCACTTAAAAACTACTTGCTTACAAAATCAGACATATAAATTAATGGAGATATCCTATCTCCTAGAACTGGAAAGGACCTTGAAAGGTCATTGAGTTTAGCCCCCTGCCTTCACCAGCAGGACCAAGTCCTGATTTTGCCCCAGATCCCTATTTGGCCCCCTCAAGGATTGAACTCACAACCCTGGGTTTAGCAGGCCAATGCTCAAACCACTGAGCTATCCCTCCCCCCCTAAAAATGAAAAAGTGTCACCGCACCCTATTACTGAAACATTACTTCCTTTCTCATCTTTACTATATAATTATAAAATAAATCATTTGGACTGTAAACATTGTACTTCCATTTCAGTATATACACCCCCTGGAGTTGGAAGGTTGTGTATTTTGCAGTCAGTCACCTTCCAGAAACTTTTCACGTCTGAGACTTAGAATTAATTTTATCAGAAAGAAAATGAAGTTATATTATCTGTATTTCATCAAATTTATATTCATCACCTTTCTGAATGCTAAAACCAGCCATAAGCTGCACTGTCACGGCCAATCCATTACGTTTTCAGGGCAGTTAGCAATCTATTGTCCAATCCAATGGCCCTTTCACTTTTGTTGTCTTAGAGTCAAATCAAACGACTAGCAACAAAATATACTTATCATCACTACTGCTGCTGCTTGCAGATCTGTAAATGTGTGTGTTTGGCTTTTTTCTCTTTAAAGGGCACTAGAGGAATTTCGGGATTGCTTGAACTAGTTGTGTGCTGATGTACAGAAGATGCCTTGCTGTTACTATCCACTCCTAGCAGACTGCCCGTGATGTCCGCAGACAATAAGGGGCATGCTTACAATGTAGGTTCAGAAAGTATAGGGGGAGAGAGCGGTGGGTCTTGGTGTTGGCTTTAAAGCATTAGAAGCTCTGGGGTGAATCCATGGCTCTGTTACAGACTTCCTGCATAACCTTGGGCAAGTCACTTCATCTCTGTCTGCCTCATCTATAAAATGGGGAAAACGATATTTCCTTCCTCCCACCTTTGTCTGGCTTGACTGCTTTGTAAGCTGTTTGATGCAGAGACTGTGTGTGTGTGTGTGTGTAATGCCTAGCACTGTGGTGCCCCAGTGTCAGGTGGGGATTCTGGGTATTACCAGACAAAGAATGACCCAGAAGTTCTTGGTATCGTTGGCTGGAGGTTCCATTAAATAATTGATAGTGGGAAGTTTTTCAAAGATGACTTCAAAAGTCACTGGAAATTGAGCACCTCGCTGGCCTTTTGTATCTTTGAAAAATCTTCACTGGACGGCACTTACTGTTCACAGCAATCAGTGGTGTTAAGATTTCCTTGCTTTAAAAAAAAAAATGAAATCTGAAAATATGAGGCGGTCTGGTTTGCATTTCCTTTTACTGATTTGAAAGCAAAAGCCTCCGTATCAATAGCATCTGCATTCCACCTTTCTGCCAACTTTACATAGACATTTACCACGAGGGAGAAATATGCTCGTGTTCTTGTTGTGTAACTTGCCACTTTTAGTAAAGTGAGCTTCATTCAGGTTGATTTTATTATGCAATTTTTTTGAGCAGGGTGGACGAGATGTTATTGGAACAAATAAGTAGTGCAATCGTAGAGCGGTGATGATGCACCATTAGGAAGTATTTCAAAGTAAGTAGACACCTTAATGAGTTCAGAATATTGGCTTTCCCTTACAAGTGGCCAGATACATGAAGGGAGATAAATCCAAAGATCAGCTGCCCTATAAGTCTCTACTTTTCAAGTTTCTGTCTGTACCTTCGCAGCATCTCCAATCAATAGTGCAAAGGCATCAGAAATGCCAGTTTGTCAATATCTGGGGCCTGATTCTAATCACACAACAGTTTATACTAACATAGCTCCATTCAGCCCCATTGTGTTCCATTCCATCTTCAGAGGGCATTATTGCAGGTTTCTAGGAGCATTTATAGCAGACTCCTTCAAATCCATTTTTTTTTTCACCATTGGACTTTATGAAGGTATTTGGAATGCGTCTGAACATCTTTAGCATTGCATATTGATAATCCCCAGAACCTTGCAGTAGAATAAAATGAAGTACCCTTTTCTCTCCTGGAACTAGCCATCCACTGTTTTCTACAAATGTGTTTTTGATTAATCGTCCTTAATGGAGGCTGGGGGACCTGGGGCTACTGACACATCCTCTCTCAGAAAGACGAGGCTTACTGTCACAAGGGATCTCCATCGCTACCCAGTGAACCTTTCCTGGGTGTCTGGCTGGTGAGTCTTGCCCACATGCTCAGGGTTTAGCTGATCGCCGTATTTGGGGTCAGGAAGGAATTTTCCTCCAGGGCAGATTGGCAGAGGCCCTGGGGGGTTTTCGCCTTCCTCTGCAGCGTGGGGCATGGGTCACTTGCTGGAGGATTCTCTGCACCTTGAAGTCTTTACACCATGATTTGAGGACTTCAATGGCTCAGACACGGGTTTGATACAGGAGTGGGTGGATGTGATTCTGTGGCCTGCATTGTGCAGGAGGTCAGACTAGATGATCATAATGGTCCCTTCTGACCTTAAAGTCTATGATTCTAACCTCACTACCTGGCTGGTTCAGATGGTTTCCATCATGAACACACACTGGGCTGTTTATCTTTCACCAAGGTGTGCCTTTATTCCCTTCTTACGTAGCAATACTGTGCAACACAGGCTTACAGGAAGGATAGGCTTCCCTGTAGCCCAAGCTCACCTTCTGAGCTGCCCCTTGCTTCCTGTTTCCTGCTCTTATGTTCTCCCCAGTTACCTTGTTAGCTCAGTGATTGTCACCCAGGTACTCATCATCCAGAAAGTATATAATTGCCCTTAGCTGGGCCTGCAGCTATGTCAACAATCATGGTGCTGCTGATCATGTCACATTTAGAAGAGGCATGCTCACACGATGTGAAACAGAAGCAGGAATATAATGTAAAAGTCTGGCGTTCTTCACTAGTAACTTCCGACACATTTATGTTTAGGATCCTTTCTTCAGCTGGAGCCATGAGTTGAATTATTTTCTGACGTTCCCTTAAAGAATCCAGATGGATGTTGTGGGGGCTGGAGCAATAGACGCATAGATTGTGAATTTAGTGTTGTGGTATGGTTCCTGGGCTTTTAAAAAGAACGTAATAATAATAATTTTGTCCATGACACTTCATTGTAAGGGAAGAATTAAGTCATTAGGCATATGGCATTGTTGAGGCTTTCCCTCTCAGCTGTATGAGTCTGGGTCAGACAGACTAAAATGTGAGCCACATTTATTATACTGTTTATTTTTTTGTGTGGTGTGCTGGCTCACATATCACTTCACTATGTATCTGTTTATATCTAAATACAATATAGACCTTTTATTTTGGGTGCTCTCTGGGGTTTTAGTGGAAGACTATTATGGAAAGGGTCTCTTCCCCCCCCCCCCCCCCCCAGTCTTTTTACCAGTCGTTTCTCAGCCTGGGCAAAATGACCTCTGCAAAATGTCCTAAAATGCTTGAGCTTACACTTGTCAGTTATTGCACCTTTCCTACTAGAAGTTTTGTTTTATTTTTATTATCCTGCAAGAGAAGAGGATGGGGTTACTCTCCATGAAGGCTGAAAACAGATACAAACTCTGCATGTTCTACCATTTGACTTGTAACCCGTAGCTGTAGCAAACAAAAATTCCACAAAGATCAAGCTCGTTGAATCAAACGTCAAATGCCCGAGTTATTTAGGACCACTGATGGCTCTAGGTCAAAATTGTAAGTGGCGCAATGGAACGTTCCTTAGTGCTACATTGGATTAGTTAATTAGACTCTCTTGAACTGAGCTCTTTGTTCTCCAGAGTTGACTGACAGGCTTGGCTGCCTGTTTTGGAGCCCTGGACTGGAGTGTATAGAGCCACTGACCCACGTGGATCCTTTGTCTGAAAGTGCTATGAAATGCCACATAGCAACGGGCATGTAGGTGGATGTACTTCTCTGCTTTCACCATGTTGTGTTTCTGGGTGGGATAGTGCCCCAAGAACAGAACGGCCTCTGCTATGCTTCTGGAGCAGGTCTGAACCTGAAAAGGTTGGGTGCTCTTTCCACTGCAAGGAGCAAACCAGCTAATGCGTGTCGAATATATTTAGCTTCATGCCATAAAACTGTGTCTGAATCAGTTACTTTAAGGTACTTATAGCGCAGGGAGAGTGGAGCCCACTGTGCTGGTCTCTGTACAGAACATATAATAAGAGAAACTCCCTGCCCCAAAGACCTTACAGTCTAAAGAGACAAGAAAAGGGATGGGAGGGAACCAGAAGCACAGAGCTGGGAAGTGGGTTACCCCAGGTCATATAGCATGGCAGAGGTGGGAATAGAGAGAGAGAGAGAGAGAGAGAGAGATACAGTTACTTAGAATTAAGATTCCTCCCTCCAACCTAAACTGGGCACTTCTCTCCCAAAGGCTGAGCTGGTCTGCTAGCTCTCCATAACAGAATTGGTGCCATTGCCTTCCATCTCCCCGATACCGTATCCGCGAATTGGAAGAGGCAGTTAATAAGAAAATGAGTGCCAGTTGTTTTGAGAATAGTTGGCTTGTCTGCCCTTTAGAGAGGGTTTTACTGCATGGGCAGAGAATACGGCCTGCTGTTCAGAACTGTATCTGCAGCCTTTTATAAAGGGAAACTGGAATAAAGAGATACTGTATCCAGTCAGAATGGGAGTTAGCTTAGCTCAGGGGTAGGCAACCTATGGCACGTGTGCCGAAGGTGGCACGCGAGCTGATTTTCTGTGGCACTCACACTGCCCTGGTCCTGGCCACCAGTCCTGGGGGCTCTGCAGTTTAATTTAATTTTAAATGAAGCTTCTTAAACATTTTAAAAACCTTATTTACTTTACATACAACCGTAGTTTAGTTATATATTATAGACTTATAGAAAGAGACCTTCTAAAAACGTTCAAATGTATGACTGGCACGCGAACCCTTAAATTAGAGTGAATAAATGAAGACTCGGCACACCACTTCTGAAAGGTTGCTGACCCCGGCTTAGCCCTTAGTTTGTCCTAAGGAAGTCTTATTGTTTTCTTCATCTGGTGAATTTCTCCTGCTTTATAAATCAGGAACTGAAATGGTGATGAATCTGCCTTCAAGTGCAAATAACCATGTTCTAAGTGGGCTAGGGTTACCATATTCAAACATTTAAAAAAGAGGACACTCCACAGGGCCCCGGTCCCGCCCCTGCCCCAACTCCGCCCCTTCCCCGGCCCCGCCCCACCCCCACCCCTTCTCCGTCCCCATTCCAACCCCTTCCCCAAAGTCCCTGCCCCAACTCTGCCCCCTCCTCTGAGCACCCCGCATTCCCCCTCCTCCCTCCCGCTCTGATCTTGGTTGGGGGTTGCTAAGTGCTTCCCTGCTCCCCACTCGCCCTGCAGCCTCTATGCCCTTGCCTGCCCTGCTCCTCCTCACCCTGCAGCCTCTGCACCCCCACTCGCCCTGCAGCCTCTGCACCCCCTGCTCCCCACTCGCCCTGCAGCCTCTGCACCCCCTGCCTGCCCTGCCCCTGCAGCCTCTGTGCCCCCCACTCGCCCTGCAGCCTCTGTGCCCCCTGCCCCTGCAGCCTCTACACAACCCCCCCGCTGCCTGCCCTGCTCCCCCCACTCACCTGGCAGAGGGAGAACTGCAGGCTCCGCGTGGAATCAAACACAGCCGCTGCTCTGTGGGGGAGGAGGGGGCCTGGGAGGGACTCTGGCTGCTAGAGGCCCTAGTGGCTGTGAGCGGCCTTCAATCAGGCCAGGCGTCCAATCAGCCGCGCCGCACTCCGCAGGAGGGGAAGGGGGAAATCCCGGACATTACTACTTGATTAGAAATCTCCCCCCGGACGGCCATTTAACACTGAAAAAGCCGGACATGTCCGGGGAAACCCAGACGGATGGTAACCCTAAAGTGGGTAGAATCTGTTCAGCCTTCAAAAACACAGGGCATGCATTCTGAAGTATGTTACAAATGAGAGAAATCAAACGGCCCCATGATCCTCTTTCAAACTACCCCTGCAGCCTTCCTCTCTGCCTCCCCCCTCCCCCATCTGCAAAAGATCTCATTTAGCTCCTTTTTTTCTGTAGACCTTACTGCAGAATCATTGCCCAAATGGTGTGATTGAATGTTCTGGCCTTGATGAGCCTGAAGATGGAGTATACAGCATGTGAGGGATTTTAGCAGCCTGTATGCCAATGGTCCTGGAAGTCAAAGTTGAATTGGGTTGTCAGAGCACAATCAGGACTGCATTACAGCAGATTTAAGCTTGCCTGACCTGTGTGTGACCTGCAAAGCCATAGCTGAGAGGCTTGTAGGGCAAAACGTTCTCACTTGGATGCCTAAGGTTAGGGCCCCAGAACCTAGTTTCACACCACTAGACCCAACGGCTTATCAACATTGTAATCAAAGGCATGAGGAAGTGTTCCTCATATTTATTCCTCCTGTATATGCCTCGAATTGCAGTTTGCAAACAGCCTAATGTGCAGCATAAACAAAGAAGAAAGTTTCTGTTTTTCAGTTCTCTGGTACAATATGATGCAAGAGTGATCCTCTATCCAAATTAGGAGACAAATGTTAATATTTAAAACAAAGAACGCTTTAGGTTTTTTTTCTTAAGTCTTCTTCTGCCTCCCTGTGTCAACTAATTAACGATAAAGCTTTAAACAAGCAGACTACAGAGGTAGCAGTTGTCTTTACATATATTATTGTAATTTGAAAAGCTTTTCTGTAACAGTCTTAATCCCAAATCCTTATAAAATAACATCCCGTTACCCCACTACAGGCTTTTTTCATAGCTTCATTAGTGCTAACTGTACCAGTGTTTATCTCTTTCAACTCTCGGTTCTGAAAACTTAGCAGAGGCTGTTAATGTTGGGATTGTGTTGCAGGGCTGTCCGCGTTCGTTAGATTTTTCCTGGCTTATTTTATCCCTCAGAGACGTGCTGCAGAGGAACAGATAAACAAAGAAAATTATTACCACCACTAGTGGTTCCGTGCAGCATTGGTTGTGAGTAATGCGTGTCTGAGAGTCCAGAGATCTGGGTTCTGATACTGGCTGTGCCAAGACTCCTGGCATGACCTTTCACTTCTCTGTGCCTCAGTTTCTTTTATGTGTAAAGTGAAGATAACAACCCTGTGCTATATCACAAGGATGTTGTGATGTTTAATCCATTAATGTTTGTAAAATAAAATGGTTTGAGATCTTGGACGCTGTAGAAGGACAAAGTTATTAGTATGGATTGTTGACTCTCACCCTTGAAAATGCAGTTACAGTTAGAAAAGTGGTTCTGTAGAAAAGACCTTGACTGAATCCATATTTGTTCATCAGACTTACTGTGCTTAAAACTCAAAGGACAACTATCCAGGCTCTCAGTGCTGCAAATTTAGATCCCAAGTCTGCTTTCCCAGCATATTCAAAACTCCCGTTAAGGTCCTTGAGAATTTTGACTAAGAAAGGAATGCAGGATTGGACCCCTAACACGAGTTTGATTAAGCGTTGTCTTTTTTTGCTCCTTAGATTAATGCCAAACCAGAAGGATTCCTCCATTAGAATTCAGCTGACAATCTGGCTGATAATGCATGAGGCAGAATGCAATCCATCTTGCTCCTACACAGCCGCATTGAATCGAGCAGGAATGAAACCCTGTTTTGGGCGCAAGGCCCTCCAGAGCTCCCTGCAGGCAGTGCAGTTCTGGCCGGGTGATGGGTTGTGCATATCAGGTCCAGCAGCAAAGCCCATAATCAGTTTGATATACATGGCTGAGAGCTGCCCCTTTAGAACCATGCCCCTTCATTTAAGGAGGAATGGTTGTGCCTAGCCTAGATAGCTGATTTGTCTTTCTTTGCACATTAGAACATTTTACCCCTAGGGTTAGTGTGACTCTTAGTGCATTTAGACACAGGCAAGTTTTTATCTGTCTGTCTGTCACTAGCATTAATTATTTAAATGTATGAAAGAGGAAAATGAGTGCAAAGTTAAATATAATCCCAAAAGTGTGAACTGTCAATCAGAAGTCTGCTTTAATAAAAAGGCCGTTTTAAATGAAGGGTTGACTCAAACAGTACAGTGAGGAATCTCTCTCTCCCTCCCCCCCCCCATCACATTCACCCACCTCCCCCCAAATGCTGTCCATCAGCCAATAAAATAACATTGTGGAAATTCACTGGCAGCCTGAGACTCAGGCTTAGAATCTTTCAGACGGCATTAGCCTGTCTCAGGAGTCTGGCTGGTGAACTTCAGATGGGAGATGTGTTCCCTGTAGCAGCCTGTCATCTTGCAGCATCAGAGGTGGGATCTGAAACTGGATCTCTGCAGTAGAGGATTTCTTTTCCCTGTTTTGGTTCATGGGCAGCTAAGCTTGGATGTCAGACATCCATTAGACTGAGGACGGGTGATTCATAGTTCTTACGCAGCTTTTTGTGCTACCATCAAGTTAACACAGATAAGATACCATCTTATCTCACTATTGTATGTGTTATTGGCATAATATACTGTAGTTTTGTCATACCTTTAAGTTCATGCCTGATAGCTCAGAGCAGGTTGCTGTCATAATAAGGCTTTCAAGAGCGTTAACCCTTGGAATGGATAACTAACCTGGCTCTTAATCAAGGGAGAAATATACACAGATCTATTAGAGGGAGGAGGAGAAGCTTAATCAGACACTGTTTTCATAAAAACGCTGTGCATTTGGCAGAAGTCATGCTGGGCACATACTCTTCAACCAGGACACACACAGCTAAGTTGTATTCCTTTTGTTTTTTCTCTCCAAATGACGTTAAACACCATAATTAAGAAAGCAGCCAAGGTTAAAATGTCCAGTAAAGCTTTTTATATTTTTAGTCTCTGGACCACTCGATTGCCCTTAATTTTGCATATTTGATCTTTTATGGAGTGCAGGTTCTGCAGCACTTGGGTGGCAGAAGGAAAACTTGCTCTTAATCTGTGTTTTGTTTCTAGAAACACTTTGTTGTACTTTAATGAGAGGAAATTATCTTCTCAAGCAGCCTTTCTTCTGCCAGTAATCTTGACATAACAGGCATGTACGAGGCATTAATAAAAGCTTTTTTCCAAATGACCCTCCAGCCTAGCCATAAGGATTTGAATTTTGTTTAGTCACAGTCCTTCATTTACGTAGTTTTTGCTGTCTCTAGCTAGATGGTTTGTGTAAGAAAAATAGGTATTCATTGAAACACACGCACATTTTCTTGGTTTTCTCTGATATCACATGTCAAATACATTCAGCTAGGTTTCTTTTGGTTTGTCTTCTAAGAAAATTCTGCTGTAAATATATATCATTATGTAATAAATTTTCGTGCCCTCCCAGCCATCTCCAACCAGCTGACATTTTTATCACAGCAGTGTTTTGAAATCAAGTATAATGGCGCTGTTGACAGGTGTAAAAAAAAATAGGGAATTGGGATTGTACTCTTCCATGAACTTTATGCAGGCAGAAGGGACCTAAGGATGGGGGACTGGGCACGGACACATGATGCGTGTGTGTGCGGGGGAATGGTAGCTCCTGCAAAGACTGGAGGCCTGTGTGTGTATCTCTACCTGTGAAAAGGTAGCAGGCTGTGAGCGACTCACCCTAAACCAACACTCATGCGAAACACAAAGTGATGGATGGAGCCCAGGGAGCAGTCGCTTTACATGACAGAGAGGTTACGGAGAGACAAGTTGGGTGGAGAACGGAAGCCGGACCAGGGAAAGGCGTTCAAGGTGAAGGGCGAGTGGGACGCCAGCAACCACTTCCTCTCTGGGGGCAGCTTCGCCCGATTTGCTGACTGGAGGTTCATCCACAGGGCCTGTTTCAACTGCTGAACAGAGCCGTCCACCACAGGAATTGGGACAAGCGATGCAGGAAGTGCGGCTATGCTAACGAGACGCTACCCCACATCCTGTGTAGCTGCAAGCCCCATTCCAGAGTCTGGCAGCTGCAACACAACACCATCCAGAATCGCCTACACAGAGCCATCCCACCACCCATAGGGAAGGTTGCCGTGAACTCCGCCATCCCCAGAACAGACAGCGAGCTGCAACTGAACATCGTCATTACCAACGCGGACCGGAAGAAGATAATCATGGTGGATGTCACAGTTCCCTTTGAAAACCGGACCCTGGCCTTCCGCGATGCCCGATCTCGGAAGCTGTAGAAATATGCCCCTCTGACCGACACCTTGAGAGCTAGGGGCTACGAGGTCCAGGCTCACACGATGATCATCGGAGCCCTGGGTGCATGAGATCCCAGTAATGAGTGAGTGTTGAGAGAATGCGGAATCGGTCAACGCTATGCTTGGCTGATGCGGCAACTTGTGGTGTCGGATGCCACCAGGTGGTTGAAGGACATCTACATAGAACACCTCACCGGACATTGGCAATACCAGGAGGGATGAGCTGGAGTGCAGATGAGAAGAGCAGCAAGGAAAGTAACTGAAATACTTCCCTGATGGATTGGATTGTCTAAATGGACAATCAACCTAATTCTCAATTACTGAGGGACAATCTCCATTCTTTGATATATTTTGCTACCCACAACCAACTCTCTGCACAACTTTTCATGAGTGACGTACCCGAGTATTCAGATTGTAATATCTAAACTGTATTTTGTTAAATTTATTCACCTAAATTTGGGTTATTGCTGATTATGCACTATCTGTATCTTATGACTTTTAAAAGAAACTTTGTATTTGTGGATGATTTAAGCACTATGTCCAGATGTACAGACACTCTTTTCTTAACCTGTGTACTATATCATTTTTTAACATTAGCTTTAATAAAATGTTTAAATCTGTTACTGGACCAATATCTGTTGGTGAGAGACAGGCTTTCACTGCCGAAGAGATAATGCTGTTTCCTTCCTCCTAAGAGAAGGGAATACGATGTTGGCATAGGTTTTGGGGGGAAAGCCAATGAGGTTGATGGGGTAAAGGGAGAACTAAATAGGGACTGGCAGCCTTATTTTCCTTCCCAGGCCCCAACTGCCCACTCAAGGGGAAAGAGAAAGACAGTAAGGGGGAATTTCTGGAGTTTCCAGATGATTGTTACCTCATGGGGGTTTCCATGAGAAGAGACTGCTGGCTCCATGGTTACCAAGTTTTCATGTGTTCTCTCTCCTCCCCATTTTTTGTGTGTGTATTAATATTAATAAACCTCGGATAGAAACCAAAGTCCTGAATTTACCCAGAGGACCAGTGCTTAATTTGTAATGAAATGGGTGCCCAGGGTTCAAGCCATTAGGTGCTGGGACCCAAGAATTTTTTTTTTAACTTTCATACCTGATGTGGCAAGCCCAAAGAGGCCGGGGGTCAGCCCTGGCACAAATTAACCAGTACAGCGAACACTTGCAGTGAAATATATATTTTAAAAAAGCTCTAAATAGCAAAGGCTCATTCTGTCCTCACGTACATGGGTGCAAGGGATGACTGCAAGCCTAGTGCATAGTGGATGTTCTGCCATGAAACCGTCTTCAAGGGATGATGCAGAGAACAGCATTTGCAATGCACAAAACGTTTTATTGGACCTACAAAACCCAGGAACTATGCAACATATTCTTGAGAGCCCCTTGCTGCCACCTTGTCAGGTAACAATTTACATATATTCAGACCTGGAGGCGTATTGGAACAATCTTGTTTATAAAATCTGATACACTTGTTAGCAATTTCACACTCCTAATTTGCCTGTAACCAGTCTCTGTGAGCGTCTCATCAGAATCAACTGCAACTTAATCATGTGCGTTTAATTTTTATTTTACACACCAGCTAGATTTAAAGCAAAAACTCTTGCTAGTTTGCATCGTATTGCTTTATTATCCACAAAATGCACTCTCTTGCTGCACTGAAACCTATAGGCTTTGCCCTCCTGGAAGGCCTGGCTTTGGGATTTGGATTCTACTCGAAGAGGCTGTCTGCTGCTATTCAGACAGAAAACCACAACTCTGATTTTATTTGGCAGCCCTTCTTGGTCCACTGCAATAGAGAAAAAATATTTGTCCTGTGTCTGCTTGTAACCAACCCAGCCTTCTGCATTTGTGTAGGGAGACGGGATGAGGAGAAATGCTCCCATCTGCTTCAGATGTTACGTTTACAAGGAGCCACAGCGTACCTTTTACGTGCACCCAGACCGAGGGACAATGAATACTCTGCCCCTCCTTACTAGGTAGGGCCGGCTCTGGCTTTTTGGCTGCCCCAAGCAAAACAAACAAACAAAAACGGGGCGGCCAGAACAGCAAAGCAAAAAAAAAAAAAAAAAAAAAAACCTGCGGCGAGGCCGGAGCATGGGTGCAGGGGGGCTGGTTGGGGGGGGAGGGGGAGAGGGAGGGAGCGGGCGGGAGAGAGAGAGAGAAGGGGGCGGCCAGTGCTACAGCGGGGGCGCTACCACGCGTCCCCTCCTGCTGTGCCGCCTCCTGCCGCGAGGGCTCCGCTCCGGTCGGCGGGGAGGGAAGGAAGAGGACTGCCCTGCAGGGCGCTCCGGTCCTCTGCGCCGCCGCCCCCTACAGGGCAGCTGGAGTAGAACAAGAACTAACTAACTAACTAAATAAATAAATAGAGCGGCCGTGCCGCCCTAGGATTGGGCAGAATGCCGCCTCGAACAATCTGCCGCCCCAAGCACTAGCTTGCTCAGCTGGTGCCTGGAGCCGGCCCTGCTACTAGGGCTTCTGGAAGCGAATGTGACTTGCTCACGACTCTGGGGCGCAGTTCCTCCAAAGGGAGACCAGGAGGGGAAGTAACTTACTTCCCTCCTTGTGCCTGGCCACCTATTCTTCTCCAGCAACTAAGTGGGCAGATCCAGGTCTCTGATCACTCTCTCTCCTGTCTGCTCATTCCCTGACCCCTGTGAGCATCTAGAGATCAGGAGCTGTTCGCAGAGGGCCCAAGATTTGGGTAGGTCGAGCAGATGGATGACGCGGACCGTACTCCCTTACTCGGCTGAATAAAATCATCCGGCCTGTTACATAGAATCAAGTAGTGGTTGCCCTTGTCTTTTAGCCCCAGCTGTTTGCAAGTCTCCATTTTTTCCACTCAGTTGTCTTTTGCGGGAGACGTTTCCTTTTGCATTCGCTAGCCTGCTGCATCAAGAGTATGTTCACACTGCACCATACCCTGGCGGATTTTTTTACAGTAGGAAACCCCAGTAATTTACAGCAAGAGTTGACTCTGTGTATCCCTTTTTAATACAGGCTGTTTCATTTAAATCCCAGCAGAACAATACGCACACTCGCTGCTATTTGCTGTCAGGGAAGTAGTTGTTGTTATTATTCTAAGCGAAATTAAAAACCAACCAACCAACCCCATCATACCCCTGTGCCTTTTAATCTGCAGCTTTTTAGCGGTACAGCTGCTGCCGTTGACCGCAAATATGAGGCAGTGGCTCCCTCTGGAGCCAGTATCAACCTGACTCCTGGGAATGAGGCTCTGTTGCTAAATCTGGCATCGATTTCAGCTAAGTTCTTCACCCCAAGCATTTGCTTTTTAGATGTAAGGATCCCTGAATGACTGAGCTATCTATCTCCTTCTATGCTTCTCTTTCCCCTCCTGAGAGAGAGGAGCTGTCAGTCCTTGCGTTGTAACGAATAAGGTTACAAATAGGAAACTTGCTTGGAGTTCTATAAACACTTTTAATATACACCTCTACCCCGATATAACACAAATTCGGATAGAACGCGGTAAAGCAGCGCACCGGGGGGGCGGGGCTGCGTGTTCCGGTGGATCAAAGCAAGTTCGATGTAATGCGGTTTCACCTATAATGCAGTAAGATTTTTTTGGCTCCCAAGGACAGCGTTGTATCGGGATAGAGGGGTACGTATGTTTTAAAATCATCTAGCTTCCCAAAACACTTTGCATAGAGTCTGATCTTTGTAAAAATTTACTACCTGGTGTAGTGCTTACTACCAGGATCCCATTGAAATTATGTCTGCTCAGGGGCAACTCCAGGCACCAGCGCACCAAGCGTGTGCCTGGGGTGGCAAGCCACGGGGGGCGGCCTGCCGGTCACCATGAGGGCGGCAGTCAGGTTGCTTTCGGCGGCATGCCTGCAGGAGGTCCACCGGTCCCGTAGTTGCGGCAGGTACGCCGATGGCGCAGGACCGGTGGACCTCCCGCAGGCATGCCGCCAAATCTGCGTTACCAGCGGACCTCCCGCAGGCATGCTGCCGAAAGCCACCTGACTGCCATGCTTGGGGCGGCAAAATACTAAGTCTGCTATTAAGTATAACCGCCTACCCACCACTGCCATTCGCTACCCCCCTAACCACCACTACCACCCTAACATACCCGCCGTGTCTGGGGTAGAACATGGCAGCTAATAAACAGAGCACGGTATCACTACAGAGTAATACACAAACTGTTCAAAAAAAAAAAAAAAGTGTTTGTTTATGCAATACATACACCAAAATAATTGACACTGTTATTGGCTCTGAAATGGCCAATACATTTAGCATCCCTTTTTTAAGTAAAATAGTGGTAGCAATTGCTTGCAAAGAAATTCATTGTAAAGTTAACAAAATGCTGTTAGGGAGTTTTTTTAAAAAAAGAAAGATTTATAATGCATGTGAAGTTTTTTTTTTTTTTTTAAATGGCGTTTTCTAGATGAAATAAGTGATTGCGAGACGGAATACATCAGAATTGTGAGCTGTTGGGCAGCATACAGGGAAAGCATTATTTTTGCTAGCTGTAGAACTGGCTGCAGCCTTGGGGGCAGGGATTTTCAAACGGTAGTGGCATTATAGTCAATGACAGAATCTGGTCCACACGCGTAAGTGTTCTACATGCTCACACTTGTGGTCAAACTGTTAACTTTGAGCGTCAGCAAGTGAATATCCATGTTGTGTAATGTTAGAGAAACAGAACACGCCCTCCAAGAAACTGTCAGCATTTAAAAGGGGACACAATAACTTAGAATAATTATATATTACAGTAGTGCCTAGAGGCCCTACCTGAGATTGGGCCCCATTGTGCTAGGGACTCAAACCCTCATACCTGCCTGGAAGAGGTTACGTTTAAATAAACAGGGTGGACAAAGGGTGTTAGAGCAAAAGGTTCAGAGAGATGAAATGACTTGCCCAAGGTCACATGACAGGTCAGTGGCTGAGCAGGGATTTGATTGTCCGTACACTACTGTTGCCACTAGCCCATACTGCCTTTCAGTTTAAAGCCAAGAGAGAGTCATGTAAGCTTCCTGTTCCCTTTGCAGAAGCTGATTTGGTCAAGGTGCTGGTTAGATACCACCCCAAAGGGATGATGTTAGTTCATGGCCCAAACACCTGCATCAGCAAGGGCTGGAGTCTGGAGGACTTCCAACCCTGACATTCTATGATTCCCTGCCCACTGGTTCTGCTACGCAATGGCAGCTTTACCTTAAATCCAGGGCAAAACAGGAGCCCAATAAGCCGAGTGTGCGGTGAGGCTGTGCATCTGTGCTCTGATCCAACGTCCGCTGAAGTCAGTAGAAAAAACTCCCAGGACTTTGGCTTCAGTGGCCTTTGGATCAGACCACTACTTCCTCCCAGCGCTGTGCACCCCGGTCAGCTAGTGCCACTCACTTCTAGGGCATTTACTGGTTGAGACCATGAACTTCCACCAGGGTCTTCTGTGGCTTCAGCCATTGTTGACTCGGGATTGAGATTGGCCCAGTTTGAAAATGTGGAAAACCAAAACACTACAAAACAAAACTGCTAATGTTCTACGTGCAGCAAAATGGGTGCGTGCCCATTTGGCTGTCAACCTGACATCTACTGACCTGACGCTGAACTAGGTAGTGGTCAGTTAAATGTGAAAGGAAAGGAAAATGCTGGGAGTGCTTGGCAGAAAATGAGTGATGGTGAGGAAGTGGGAGAGAGCCAAGGAGTTTTGAGAAGTCTGCTAAAGTTCACCTTGACTGCATGGAGTTTTATGTAACACTTAGCTCTGCAAATGCAACAGACCAAATTATTTGAACTGTGTACTTTTAAACTATCAGGTATGTTACTTAGATGGGAAGGGGTGATAACTTTATAGATATGTTCTCCCTTGACAGTGTATTATTTATTTATTTATTTATTTATTATACATTTCTAATATTCCCATTACTGTGGTATCCAGGCACAGTTAGATTAATTATCTTTTTTTAAAGTACATCAACAGCCTTTCAGGAGACAGAACTAATGGACTTTTCCATTTGGCAGTTGTTTATGAGCTATTGGATCTAGTTAACCTCCTCTGTGAGGATATCGTCAGAGCGTAGCTATTCTGGGAATGACTGTTAAAAGAAGGGAGTCTTCCAGCATGTGCTCTGCCTGCTGCGAGAATTGGGTTGATCTGGATCTCACATTCCAGAACCAAAGGACTTCTACAAAGAATACACGAGTCTGCCAGCCACGTTACAATGAATGTAAAGGTATGGGTATTATATCTGTACTTTCCTTCTGTTTGAAGGAAACTAGTTTGATTGAAGAACAGGAGTACTTGTGGTACCTTAGAGACTAACAAATTTATTAGAGCATAAGCTTTCGTGGACTACAGCCCACTTCTTCGGATGCATTGCGGCTATATGATTTTTAGCATGAGTGGATCAGTTATACGTATCGATTAAGGGCATGGTCCTGCAAACATGAGCGACTGCACTTACGTGGATAGTCCGAGTGAATTCAGTACAGTTCGTCACATGCAGAAATGTTTGCAGGATGGGCTCTAATAATGGTTGGTTTCCTTAGTGTTTTATATGCAGTACTAGTATTTTGATACAGAGGGAATCTGAGAGAGAGCATAAGATTTTATATTCACCAGTCTTTGTGGGGGCAGGGGAGAATAAAAAGTCCTTGTTAATGGTTTTATTATCAGAGTTCTAATGCCAGGCAGGTTGAAATATGAGAGCAACTGAGGAGGGGCCAAGTTATCTTTGATGAAACAGTCTCACATGGTTGGTTAACAACAGGCAAATTGACTGGTGAAAAACAATAGGAAGAGTCAGGAATAGGATGTTTCAGTCAATATGACTGTTCTTTTCCTGAAGGATGTGTTTGCAAGGGCAAAATTTCATTGTTTCCCCCTAATTAAAGTAGTACAAGAGAAGCATAAGGACTGGAGCTATGTTTTAGTCATGTATGTTGTTTAAATGGCTGAAACAAAAAAGTTTGGAGACCACTGCCTTAGAAGACCTTTGCATACCTAAAGGGGTACCTGTACCCCTTGTTGAGAACGACTGATACAACTGTTAAGATATTTTAAATTAAACTCTTTAGATTGTGTCCACAATTTTTAAACCAGCCTGCAGAATTTTAGACTGTATTCAATGTAGCTGGATTTCTAGAAGGGTTAATCTTGACTTTTTGACTCTTAACCGGTTCTGTATTTGGTCACAAGCCAAGCAATCAAAGGTCTGATATATAGCTTGCCATCCACTATGCTTGTCCATGCTTTTAAAAGAAAAAAATCATTCTTCTATTGGGTGGAATAGGCTAGCTTTCTTAGTTTTGAGTGCAATTTGACCACTCATAATGCACTCAGTAAAGGAGAGAGAAAAATGTAGGTTTTTAAAACTGTAGCTGGCCAGTCTTTTCATTGAGTTGCTAGAAACTGATAGCACAGTTCTCGAAGATAACTAAATGCTTTGATGATACTGCATGAAGTTTTGCATGTAGCCTGATATTGATTAAACAGAATGTTCAGATGAGGAAACCATAAACCCGTCAGATAGGTTTTCTGTGTTGTCCTTCTGACCTGAGTGCATATGTTTTTGTGTTTTCTCAGCTAGGTCAGCATAAATTCTTCCATTATATGTATGTCTTCACTCCCCTCCTTTGTCCTCATGAATAGAGGCTGTTCTGGTACATGTTTGCAGCAATAGGCTTTTATAAAGTGCCCTCTTGTGGTGAACTGTAGCTTCTGCAAATTAAAGCTGTATTCATATTACCAGTCCAGCTTATGCTCAAATAAATTTGTTAGTCTCTAAGGTGCCACAAGGACTCCTCGTTCTTTTTGCTGATACAGACTAACATGGTTACCACTCTGAAACTTAGGTAATGTAGTTACTAGGGGTTTCCTATGATCGCTTAAATGAGACCAATATTTTGTGTTTGTAATTTGAAAAAAATTACATTTCCCCTTTTCTGATTTTTGTCCCATAGCTCATGAAAAATACTTTTTCTGCTCTGGCTGAAACGGTACCCCTCTGTCCTGATGTTATACTCTAAACTACAGTGTTTAAGGGGTAGCATTTTTGTGGGGTTGAAAGAAATACTAACAGCTTTAAAGTCGTGGTGTTTTGCTTTGTGTGGCCAATTGCATTGTGGCAATACCAACAATGAGTGTACAGTATATATATATTCTGAGTGGTAGCTGACTTAATTGGACTGCAGAGAGACGTTCATTTTAAGACGTGAAAGGGAAAGAAAACAATTGTGTAAACATTGAAAATGTACAGTACCCAGCAGAGATGTGTGAGAGCAGTCATGATTGAGAAGCAGCTCATATATAAATGCAGCATGCCACATTTTGGTGACATGTTTTGAGACTGGATTAGACTAGCATGGCACTGTGGAATCCCTCAGAAATATGTGAACATCATTCACAGCTTCTGTGAAAATATGACTTAACAGCAAACTGACTAAGCCGTTTGAGACAACGGGTGTGAGACAAGGATGGTCCCATGTTATCCATGATCTTTTTACTGGTGGTGAATTGGATACTGAGAGATCACTCCATCACTTAGAGATTTTAAATCAAGATTGGATGTTTGAAGAAGAGCTCTGAGTGGCTCGAGCTTTGTCTCTCTCACCAACAGAAGTTGCTTCAATGAAAGATATTACCTCACCCACCTCGGCTTTCTAAAAGGTATTTTTCTAGTTAACCAAGTTGTTGAGCTAGATGCAGGAATCAGTGAATGAAATTCTAGGGCCTTTTACGTATAGGATGGTCTTTCTTTCATATACTGACTAGATGATCACAATAGAGACTCTTCTGACCTTCAAACCTATGATTCTCTGACTTCCTTGCTGCAGATATGGCCAGAGTGTTTCTTGCTTCAAATTTTCAGGAAATAATTTTCCTTTATGAAACTAAAGGTATTAAGCTGCGTCTCCAAAAGTCCATATTGCTTGATCCCAGAAGGGAAAGCATTCATCCTACCAGGAACATTAATACTGAAGAAGATTCTCAAAGGTAGGAAGACAGTATAGAGGGACTCTGATCTATGCTTAGAGCTTCTGGATATTACTGGAATGCAGAAAAAATAATTCCACTGAGCTATTGTGAAATTGTTGGGCTTGAAGGCCCCAATTCAGTACAGCACATAAGCATGTGCTTGAATGTGGAGCATAAGCATCTGCCTAATTGCACATCCCTATTGATTAGGAATGGGATTACAAAAATCTTAAAATTAAACCTGTGCTGAAGTGCTTTTACTGAATTGGTTCCAACAACCAAATTTAAGTTTATAGCTTCGGAAATCAGTGTGATTGCTTTCTTGTTCACCAGGCTGAGCGTGTATCTATCCAGCAGCGACTGAGGTATGTCTCATGCAAATGTAAGTTGGGGGAAAAAATATGGATCATTTCATCTTAGGTCAACTTAAAAAACAAAACAAACCTTCCTCTGACCTTTATGCCTGGGTCTAAACCTTTCCAGAGGCTAACTGGGACCTTCGTAAGGCCACTTGAAATGGTGAAATGAATCAATTTGTTCATATACAGTTGGAGAACAAGACTGATTGCATTAATAATGGCAACGTCACTGGCTCGTGATAGAAGAGGTCATATCTGCAGTAATGTGTGCTGAAGCATAAATTTAATAGTTGAGATGCAAGAGAGGCTCAGAAACTTAGTACTTTTGTAGATTTTAAGAACTTTTACACTGCTTAGTGCAATCCATTTAAAAGTCAGCGGCTAGAAACCAAACGACCACATACATTCTCTGGCTTTAAAAGTACCTTTGAGTAATTTTTTATTAAGTGATTAGTTGCGGCGGGGGGGAGGTAAAAAGATTTTTGCTGCTTTGTCTTATGAACTGCACTGGAAAGGCATATTTCAACCTCCAAATTCCCTTTTCAGTAGATGTAATTTTAAATGTATATTAATGCAAATTATATAACTCTGGAATGTAAAAACACCTCACAAACTGAAGTTAGAATAGGGGGTTGGGTTTTCTTTTAAATTGATGGTAACAAGATCTGTTTTTAGACTCTGGTTAGTTAGCATTTGAGTAAGGGTTTTGCCAAGATTATAGTAATGAGAACTAGCTCTTCACATTCTAGATTTGGGATTAACGCCATCTACATGCTCTGAATAAAGCAAAGTTTACCACAGAGTGAATTATCACAGTTTCCCTCTACTTATCACACGAAATAGAGCTTCTAAGCATGTGCTAAAGTGCATCCCTATTCATCAAGTCCTATTTTGAAGCGTTTGCCTGAGTAGGAATGGATTTAAGCACATGGTAAAAGCTTTGATTTGGGTTAGCATGATCTTAAATCCCAGGGATTTATGAATGTGCTCAGATTTAGGTATATGTTTATGTACTTTGCTGAGTTGGGGAGCCTAAATATGGTAGCTTTTGTGATATTTTGGCAAATGCAAATTTTTTTATGGTGACTATTGTGCATCCTGGTAATGTTTTGATTTGTATTTGCTGGGTCTTCTAGCAGAAATCCAGAGAAATGCATGTGTCTATAAATGTAGCCAGGCTGAACTTTTTCTGGGAAGGCCGACTTGCCTGATCCATACGGAATGTTATCCACATACGAACAAGACAACCGAAGATTGTGTAAGCAAAAGAACTTGAAATGGAAAAGGAGGGTTTGTCAGATGAGATTAAATGACCACTTGTTAACTAATCGCGCAAGTGTCTTTCGTTTGCTTCTGGCCGTAGGCAGCATCGAAACATGTTTTATATTAAATCTGTGGTTACACTGAGGGGCACCAGCTTTCATTGTTATCATAATTTTTGTTCCCATTCTGATGGGTGAAAGCTGGCTTCAATTATTTTCGTGGTATGTGTGCCCAAAGCTCTTGCATCCCCGCCAACAAAATTAAAGATACTTGCAAGGTAATAAAATTGCCATGGATGTGCAGGTTTATATATTTATTTTTGAAATCAGTCCTTTATAAAAGTGCTTTTAAAATAAACCATTGCACTGGACAGAAATGATTTTATTTTCAGACCCTGGTGTGAAATATTTATTATTTTGTTTTGTTGAACAAAAATGATGTTCACTGATAAATAAGATAATGTCGGTTGCGTTTTAGGCTATTCTGCTAATCTCTCAGATGCGTGTTTTCTATTACTAGGAGGCTGGTATGACATTAATTTATGTATATATCGTGTGGTACTGAGATTTTATTTCCTGTTCATTTTGAGCTCCAAGAACAAAATGGCACACAAGTAATATTTTGATTTCCTCTCTACCCTGTCTCTTCAGGTTTCACAGCTCTCGTTTCATCTGTAATGCCTTCCTTGGGGTTTTGCTCTTGGATTTATGGTTCTAGCAAAAACCATCTCCAGCTGCACCAGCTGAGCAGTTTAATGGAGAATTCAGTTCCTCCAAAAAGCTGAGCTTAGTCAGCAATATTATTGTACCGCTAACATTTTCAGAGAGTGGGTGAATTCCAAGGACACATTGCTAAAGTAAAATGATGACCTCAAACATTCCGCTGGCCGTGCGAATGTGTCCTGCTGAATCCCTGTAGAATAAATAAGGAAAGATTCAGGGACAATCCAGTCCTAGCCTCACTTTCTCAGGAATGTTCTACGTTTGTCACCGGAAGTATTCTTATTTATTTGTATTAGCATAGGGCCTAGGAGCTCTGATCATGGACCCATAGGGTGGGACTTCATTGTTCAGTCCCGCCCTAGTTTTCAAAAGACATGGTGAAGAAGCAAAGTTGTTGGTGTGTCTTTAACTGTAAATTAGAAATCGGCTTATAGCTGTGAGGGAAAGAAGCGCTCGGCTTTGAAAGTAGAAACCATTCTCTAAAACCTTTTTCTGTATACAGTGAATCGTCCAAAGATTAGCTGTGCTCAATAGGGTCTGATTACCTTGTGCTCTGGGTCAACACACCATTTGAGCAAAGCATTTAAACATGTGATTAAGTCCCACTGAAGTGTTAGCCTTAAAGGTGCCATAGGACTCTCTGTTGCTTTTTACAGATTCAGACTAACACGGCTACCCCTCTGATACTGAAGTCAATGGTATTTAAGCACGAGCTTAAAGTTAAAGGTATGCTGATGTGCATTGCTGAACGGGGATGGATTGTTGAATGGAGGACGTGTTGTACACTTATATCGCCTACTAAGTGAATACAGCTGTGTGGTGTAGAAGTTACCATACAATGTAAGCATCTTGGGCCTTGTCTAAACACACAAGTTGTGCTGCTTTCACAGAATCACAGACTTTAAGGTCAGAAGGGACCATTATGATCATCTAGTCTGACCTCCTGCACAACGCAGGCCACAGAATCTCGCCCACCCACTCCTGTATCAAACCCCTAACCTATGTCTGGTACAGTTCCCCCTAGTGATATAACAATACCAGCAAAAAACCCCACCCCGTAACCGACATTGTTATATGCTATTAGTAACATTGATGTATAGGTTAGACCTTCAAATAAACTGAATACTGCAGTCGCAGTGTCTTGATGTCACCAGTACCGCCATTTCCAAATGTTAAGAAACACACGAGACAGGCCCCTCCTCCCAAAATTAGCTTGAAAATCTTGAATTTTAAAAATGAATACATTTTGGGTTCTTTTTATTTGCCTTCTGGTTCTTAACCCCTTCAGCCACACTCCGGGCACATTTTCAAGCTTTTCTCCACAATCACTAAAGGCTAAAATCTTTCATTTAAAGAAAATAAAAAAGCAAGTGAGATTCACACAACTCCAGCAAATTGGGGCTTTAAGATAAGCATTAGTTATAAAATTGTGAGAGTTGGCAACACTGCTGAAGCCAGCCTGGAGTTTCAGCATTTGAATGAGTTCTCTCTTTAAAGGCTATTGGTTATTTTGAGGGTTGCGATTACAGCTGGTCAAAACATTTCCATTCCGTGGGAAGTTTCAACATTTCAAAATTCGTTTTAATTCCAAATTGAAACGAAAAAAGTCAAAATTGCCCACAAAATTAAATTTTCTTAACAAGAAAAATTTGAGGGTTAATCCAAATGGTTCATTCAGATTTTGCCTTTTTAAATTTTCTATTTAAAATGTAATCGTTTTGAAACCAAAAACATTCCGATAAGGTTGAAACATTCAGTTTTGACCTTATCAAAACACTGTTGAAATCAACAAGTTTACAGGCAAAGTTTCAGTTTCTATTAAATGACATTTTCCAGTGGAAAAATTTTATTGTAATTTTTTTTTTAAAACTAGCTCTAATTGTGACCGTCTTTGAAGTCTGAGTATCATTGAAACAAAGATTACAGGTTACTCACCGTAAGGTTCACTTATCCAGTTTCCTTCCCAAATTTCTACCTTCTAGTTTTGCAGGCAGTTGAGTTTGCACCCACTTTACGGTGGGTGGGTAGGTGAATGAAAACGTACTTAATAGCTGTTGAGGTTTTTCGGGAAGAGAGCTTACTGTCTTGGGGGCACAGTTGTAGCATTATTTTCTCAGCATAGTTTAATGAAATACATTGACATTTTTCCTCAGCCTTCCTTTCTTAAGGGGGGGGTCTTACATCTGTGGGAGCAAGGCAGACCAACCGAAAAAGGAACAACCAAACTCTAGCGAGTGTCCTCTGTGTAGTATTCTCTTGCAGGTTTCGACTAGTGAAGAACTCTGTTCCTTCTACTTATAAGAAATCAGCACCAGAAAGGAGCTGTCTGGCTTCAATTCTGAGCGAAGACAACCTTTCAGAAGGTCCCAGAGGTGTGCTGGTGAAGCCACCACCTCCTCATCAAATGTGCAGAGTCTATTGAGTAGCTTTGTGTCAGCCAGAGTGATTGTGGTTGATCGCATCCTACAAGGCATTGTGGAATAAAGTTCCCAGATCTGGCTCAATCCTGCAAATCCATGCATGGCGCCGGGTAGTGTCAAGATGTGCATCCCTTCACATGTTGGTTGAGAGTTTGAGAGCGCGGTGTGCTGGGGTGTTTTTGTCCATCCTGTTGATGTGGCCAGAGAGGATGCAGTGTTGCTTTTGAATGTAGTGAGTGCCTGCGGGAAGGCCAGATCTCTGTGAGATTATAGCGTTTTGCACAAAGTGGAACCACTTTATGGTTTATGAGGCCTCACTCAGGCTGATCAGGGACAAAACAAGTAGTCTTAAGTGTGTGGAAAATCAAGGCCAGGAAAAGGGGCCATCTGGGGGTCATTCTGTGGATGAGGCTTCCTATGAGAGCACCACAGTAGCTTATGTTGATATGGCTTTGTGGACAGGATCTGGGCACAGTTAAATCATCGCAGTGGTCAGACGTTCAGTCTCCGGAATGGGGGCAGGATGACAGAAATGCAATGGAGCTATATCTCTAGTTCAAGTTCAGATGAGGGAAACCCTAATGACGGGGAGGTGGGGGAACCTGATGGGTTAGGAAGCTACCTTTCTACGAGGAAATGAGTGCATGTGAATGGGTCTACAGAGAGCAGCTTGTACGGCTCAGACCTACTAGCGGTCGGTATTTCGACACAGCAAACCTGCCGCTGCTGGCAATCCAGGAAAAATACAGAGCTGTGACCTACTGGGCATAACGTTCATAGCTGGGCAAACAAGGGAGCTTGAGGAGCTGTGACCAAAGCCTGTGCCCCTCTTTTGTGGGGAGTAATGTGAAGGCCGACTGGCTGCACACTTCCATAATATCTACCAGGGAGGAGGGAAGCTAAGTCCTTCTTCAATATTCCATCCCCTAGTATGAAAATAGACAGTCAAGAGGAAATGTGAAAGTACAGAAAGAGGGGAAGAATGATTTCCCCTCCCCCCCATCCCCAGATAGAATAGTCCAGAGAAAAGCTGAATCTCTTGCACTCTGAACCTAGAACTCATTATCCCCATAATTTAAAATGATAAAAATAGCCTGCTGTGTTTCAGTAATTCCGACAAGAGAGATTTCAGAGTGGCAGGCCTTATTGATTGAACATCAAGCCTGTCTCTCATGAAGAGGAAGCAATGCAGAGAAACTTGCCAGGGTTTGTCTAAAGGTGAACTCTCTCATTTCCACAGGCATGAGAGAACTGATATTTACCTTCACTCTGTCCTGATCCTTCCCCCCCCCAAAAAGAAGTAGCTTGGCGCCATCTAGGTGTCTTGAAAATTGGAAAAATTTTCATGATTAGAACAAAATCTTTTAGAAACTCCTTGACGCTGCTTGCCATTTTTCTTCAAAAGCAGGGTCTTGAAAGGAGCTGAATTTGTGAATAATAAAGGAGCCAAAGAGGATTAGGGCTGCAAAAATCGTGGCTGCCTTGTGGGAAGCGGGGGAAAAAACGGTGACACTGTGGATTGCTGTTATGTATAACAGCTTATTAATTATCTTCATACACTTCCATAAGTTACTCTTAGGTGGGCTTAAACATCTCTCTATCACTCTCCGTAGAAGGGTCCCTAAGTAATAGTAGAATGCTGAAATAATGCATACAGTATTTGTTTAGAGAGAGTGTCCCATCTTTAAGACTCAAATTTGCTTCTTTCCCATTCCAATCTGGAGGAATACCTTTCTTTAATGCATGCATTTTTGCAGTCAGATGTTGGACAATGAAGCAAATTATAGGTAATGATTTCTGTCTTCCACCCCGGATTTTGTGGTGGTAATGCTGGTAGGTCAAATTAAAAGCAACTAGATAGGATAGTCAATAAATAAGAACGTAAGAACGGCCATATTGGGTCAGACTAATGGTCCATCCAGCCCAGTATCCTGTCTTCCAACAGTGGCCAATGCCAGGTGCCTCAGAGGGGATGAACAGAACAGGTAATCATCAAATGATCCATCCCCTGTCGCCCATTCCCAGCTTCTGGCAAACAGAAGCTAGGGATGCACAGAGCATGGGGTTGAATTCCTGACCACCTTGACTAATAGCCATTGATGGACCTATCCTCCATCAACTTCCCTAGTTCTTTTTTGAACTCCATTATAATCTTGGCCTTCACAACATCTCCAGTAATGATTGTCCTAATAATTAATTGGAGTTAAAGTTGCAAATGATTTGTGATCATTAGCAGTGACCAGCTTCAAAGTAAGCCAGGCTGGATGGAAACTCATGGATGGCCCTTGTGGTAAGTCTCTGAGAGCTTTTGTTTCCCTTTCCCTTGGAACTCTCCTTCCTTTTTGGTTGCTTAAAGATAATTGGAGAATTTCTTTTAAATTACTTTAAAGAATTAAACCATCATGCACATGTCTGTGGAGTGGGGAAAGTTACTACAGGGTGCAGAATGATACTTCATTTAATTTCAGATGACTGTTGCTCAGGGTTTGAAATCTTAAATGCGAAGCTCTTAGGCTCCGATTCAGCAAGGTTTGTAAGCATGTACCAAACTGTTGACTTGAATGAGATTACTCAGGTACTTAAAATTAGACATGTGCTTAAGTGCCTTGCTAAATTGGGACCTTCCCTCATGCATGTCCAACATTCTTTAGTGGAGATGAATAAAACAATATCGTTCATTATGTGTAACTACAGGAGTGAGTCATTTTTCCAGAAACTGCTTTCACTCACTGCAGTATGCTTAGGATGGGTGATTTTATTTACAAATAGAGCAAATGCTACAACTTTATTAAAGCAAATAGGCTCATTACTGATGCTTTTAATGTGACATGGCAGGCCTACTGGAGTTAGTGACTGCATTGCATCTTCTTTTAAAAGGGTCTCTTTATGTGAAGGTGGTCACCTCGTCCCTCATTTCCACTTCACGTGACAGAAGGTTATTGGATAATTGCGTCTTCCCTTGAAGCAGTGACAGTTACAGTAGAAATTTGACAGTTAACGGCTTTCTAAACACCACAGTCTTTGCAAGACGAATGTTGAGCTGGCAGTAAGCTAATGCTGTAGATTTGGGGGGAACAGAGATTTTGTTACTCTTATTCACTGCTTTTTACAATTTTTGATTTATTTGGAGGGGAGATATTGACTAGCATGGTATCGTAATGAACTGGACTGTATGGACTCAGAACTGCCACGGGTCCTGAACAGCTAACAGTTTATAGAGATTTCCTATTAGGTCAGGTGACAGCAGCTCATAATTTGGATGAGGAAGTGCAGTACAGTACTGAAAAAGATGTTGCAGTCTGTTAAATTTAATGCAGATTAGAGGCTACTGTTGGATCGATGCAACGCCATTAAACAGAGTTTTAGGCACTCCAGCACTGGTACTGTAGTTAGAGTGAATTGAAGGCATTGTAACACTTCAGGGCTTTGTGGCATTTGTATTAGTGAAGTTTTTACCGTTCATGTAGCTATGAAAATGTTCCTTTTTCTAAAGTGATGTCTTCCTCCTGTGAATTCAACACTTTCCTCTCCTAGTATCTACAGCGCTCTCATTTTCACCTGCCTTTTGTGCTGTTCTTGCACTGTAATGAGATTTGTGAGTGAAGCTAGTTAGTAGAGAATGGATGAGCCGCCGCAGAGGTCACTTGCTGGTAGATGGGATGTCTTGACTTGAGTGTTCCTTAGCAGCTATTTTGAATTTCAGATTCCAAGGGTATGGGCAGGGGAGGAAGAACTGAAGAGAGAAGAAATTCAGAGAGACTGCCAGTGCAAACCACCCACAGAGAGAGATGCATGATTTCTGTCTTAAAAGTAAAGTGAAATACTTCAGCACTGAGCTGTGATTGAACCATGTATTGCTAGCCTAACCCAGAGCACTCTGAGTCCTGCTTACCCAACAATGCTAGCAGACTGCATTGATAAATAATGACATTTGGTACTTAGATAAACTGTGTATAATTATGATTAAAAATTCCTACATGGCTTTCATATTGACCTGTTGGGGATAAATCCCCCTGGAAATCCAGTCGCTTGAGGAATACGGTGAGGGAAGACCATCAAGAAGATGGTGATTCCGTGACCAATTTTTTGGTGATGGTTTTGGTCACCTTGCAAATGTTAAAGGAGAAAGGGCTGTTTCCATTCATGTTCAGTCCGATGTTTATTCGTTGCTTCTCCCTTTGCATACACCTGAGTTGTATTCAGAAGTGGTTTGAAGACTAATAATCCATGAAGGGTGATGAAATAGAGCAAACAGATTTCAAACCCTACCTACTGCTGTTTTGAGAAGGCAATGTCCTCTTCAGTTATCGCTGGCCTCTTGGTATTGTGCATTCTGGACTCATTTCTAGCTAGTTAATGAGGGGACTGGCCAGTTGGTGACAGAGAAGGGAAGATTGTCTTGACACTATTTCTTGGGCTGTTTTTAAAAACAGCCTGATCCTACGTGGTGTTGAGTGCTTTCCGTGAGGTACTAAGAATGCTCACCAAGCCTGCAACTTCTTTTAGTTAACTAAAACTCACTGGGCTTGGTTAAAAATTAGTCCGTCTAATTGGAAGTGTATATATATATATATCCCCATAGCCGTCCCCGGAGAGTGACCAGGTAAGAAGTGTCCTTTCTTAATAAGATGAGCTCTCCTGCCTCTAAGGAACGTGCCGTGTGCTTAATGTAGTGCAACTTAAGCTAAGTTAGCACCTGAGGGACTATTGGAAATTAGATGCTTAGCAGAGATGATCTTTTGTGAACATTTGGAGAGGCTCCTTTATGGTTAGGCAAGGTAAGCTTTGCCTGCCTGTCTGGAATTGGAATCCGTAAAGCCTGCAGCTTTTTTTGTTCTATTCTTACTGCCCTCATCACTGTGGATTCTGAGCAGTACCTATCCACTAAATAGTTCTGCATATGCCCAAGTGTCAGTTTTCTGTATCCTCTCTCAGATGTGACCACCCAGCCCGAACAATTGATCCCAACTGCAGCATGCATTGGGCGACAGACCTAGTTTCCCAGGGAGGAAACCCGACAGCTCGCGACTGTGGATCCATACTAAGGGGTAGGGATAGCTCAGTGGTTTGAGCATTGGCCTGCTAAACCCAGGGTTGTGAGTTCAATCCTTGAGGGGGCCATTTAGGGAACTGGGGTAAAAATCTGTCTGGGGATTGGTCCTGCTTTGAGCAGCAGGTTGGACTAGATGACCTCCTGAGGTCCCTTGCAACCCTGATCTTCTATGACTCTGACTTTGAAATAAGTTAAAATCTCAAAAATGATTTTCCATCCTACAAGTGAGAGGAGACGAGTAATTCCTGTCAAGCTGTGAGTGAGGCTTTCTGGCATCTCCAAAAGCCCAGAACTATATAAACTGTATTGACTACAATTTACCACCTTTACAAGAGGGAAGCTGGAGTTTCCCAGTGACTGAGATGACTGTATACCCTCTCTTATTGTGGTTCTTAATATGTTCACATGAAGCTGAACTTGGTCTGAACTTTTGTTGCATTTTACCCATGGGCTATTTCTTTAGTATGTAATTGTCAGGCTGAAGATTTTATGTGGGCTGGGCTTCCTTTGAACTGTTTCCTATTGTATAGATGGGTTGTGTGTATTAGATGACGCTCAGGCTTTTTATATAGGCTGAGATAAGTAGGTAAAAACAAATGTTGCCTTCCCATATGCATCACACAGTCCATTGTGTCATGGACAGCTAGCTTCTGGAAGTGGACCCATTGATCCTTGATATACAGTAGGATGCAGTAACCCCCAACGAGTGTGTGTTTCAGTTCCCCTACAGCGGATATAAGTTGTTACAACCACAGTTGCAGAGCCTCGTTTCTTTTTAGCTCATGCTGTAGCAGCATGTGCTTTTAGCTTTGGAGTTCCCCAGTTCAATCCCCTGTGTGGCCCCAGAGATGGCAGTCATCACATAGACCGTAGATTTGTTTGCACTCTTTCATCAAAGTGCCAGAGGTTTCCCACCTTCTTTTGCTTTATTCTACTTACACCCCTTGGAATAGGAGGCTGAAGTGTTCTGCAAGCACTTTTCATTAAAGGCATAAGGTGCTGAAGTTTTTAGTTACTTGAATTTTTAAGGATGTCACATTTAATGTTGCTCCTGTACAAATTGTTCTGCTGATAACTGCTTCATAAATACCATATTGTGCAGTGGTTTTCAAACTTTTTGTATTGGTGACCTCTTTCATACAGCAAGCCTCTGAGTGTGACCCCTTCCCCGCATAAATTAAAAACGGTGTGTGTGTGTGTGTGTGGGGGGGGGGGAGGTAATTTAATTTAATGCGGGATCGGGGTAGTCAGCCTCACAGGGCTGACAACTCACGGCCCCCATGTAACCAACTTACGACCTCCTGAGGGGTCACGACTCCCAGTTTGAGAACCCCTGGTATTGTCATTATCTACATAACATTCTCTATTGCAACGATTAACCATTGGGTAATAGTCAAAAGTAGACAATTAGTGCAGTGTCATTATTTTGTCAGAATTAAAAACAAACTAAAAAAAACCCCTATTTTAAATCAGACTCCCAAAATGCAGTCGCTGGGAGAACATCTAAGTCAGGAAAAGAATCAACCAGAACAGAACTTCTTGTCGTTTGCATTATTGTTGTGCCTGTGAGCTCCAATCACGCACCAAGACCCTATTGTGCTAGATACTGTGTAAACACAGAACAAAAAGATGGTCCCTGCCCCCCAAAACTTGCAATCTAACTATAAAATGAGACTAGCCAAGCCTGGGGCAGCAGCCTTCATTGCTGAGAGTTCAGAGTTTAGTTTACATTTTGTGCTGTACTTGAAAAATACAGTCCACGAGGTTAAGGGTTAGACCAAAAGGCCTGACTAGGTGTCAAACATTCTGAGAGCTTTATGTTTGATGTAATCAATGAGTGAATAAAGCATGTATAAGTAGGATTAGTTGTTCTTTGGTCCCTTTCCAGGAGAAGCAGAGAGAAATTCCAACAGGGTTGTGTTTAACATCTGTTCTCTTTTGAGGCTCTTTGGTTTTGTTCTGTGGGCAGAAATTGCTGTGGAGTTTTTGTCCCTTAGCAGTTTTTCCCAGTGCTTTTTCAAAAGAGATGCAAACAGGGCTGAAAAATTTATCCTCTCCATAAAAAGATGTAATAAACTCAGTGAGTCCCCAGAAAGAGTGAGCATATGTTTTCATTCAGAAAGTATAAGCCATTTAATTAGGTGCTAGGGTAACAGAGTCTTCAAAACTTTCTTTACTTGTCTGAGGATCAGGGTGGTAAAATGCCAGAAGGACTGGTCGTTTAACTTAGTGCCTCAGTCCTCGGAGAAGATGGTTGCACAGACGTGACAAGGTAAATTTTAGGATCAGAGGTCTTCAATCGAATTATGAATTCACACTGGTATGAGATCAAAATCTGTGTCAGCACCTGCACTATAGATTTGGCTTTTGAGAAACTTTTTGTTTTCTGAAGGAGCTGCATTGGAGTATCTGTCCCTTGCTGTGAAGTTTCATAAACAGAAGAATCCAAATATCTCTGGAATTTGAGTGGAACAGCAGTGGAGAAAAAAATTCTGCTATGGGACATGCTTGTGTTTGGGCTATCCACCAACTGGCACACCTTTGTCTTCTGAGCCTTCTTCTTTCCAACAGACCTTTATCCCCCTTTTCTCTTCCCCCCTCCTTAGATAACATTATCTTCTAGTGGAGGTAGTGCTTTGGATAACCTCATGCTGCCTGACTTCTTCAGGGGATTTCCAGATAGCTAGCTTCCATTCCGGGACAGTTTGAGGTGGTGGGAGAAATGATGAGTGAAAAGTTGCCTTTTCCAATGCGGTGGGCACCCTGTCTTACGTTCAGTAACTGCGGGTTTGAAAACTTGCTGACTCTAGTCTACTGTTTGGGCTTGGGTATACTTGAAAATTTACTGAAATAGCTATTCCGGACTAGTGATGTGGACACTTACTCTAGAGTACCTTTTTTCCAGTTTAGCTTAATCCACTTTGGATGTGGATTGTCCACATCCAGGCTTTATACCAAAATATTTATTCCAGTAAATTCCCAAGAGTAGACGAACCTTTAGTTTCTTAATCCCAGGGGATGACAGATACCCTAGAAAGAACTAGGCCCAAACTCTGTAAATATCACTTTAGTAATGGAACGATAACAAATAATGTTATCATTTTATACCTACAATTTATATCCCTTATATTTTTGGACTCTGGACAAAAAAGTGTGATAACTGGTGTCCATTTAAATAAGGACAGGTGGTAATCACGAACTCTGAAATAATTGATTGTGTCCTTCATGTACACTGCAGTTATATTCTCTGAAAGGTTATGCTGGTGCTTTAACTAGACAAGGATATTTTAGTATCTTCCCCTCCATAATTTCTCCGGTGCTACTTTCTCTATATTAAGGTAATTATTACAGGTTAACACTGCCATCATTTTCTCTTTTTCATGGCTCTGTAACATGCCATTATTTTGAGATGGCAAAAAGTGGATGTCTTTAATAGTACCATTACTGTTTTTCAGCCTTTAAATTTCCTATTAAAAACGGTTAAAGGGCATGATCGTACAACTACTCTGTGCAGAATACAATACAAAAATTTATAATGTAAATATAAACCCTTAATGGGTATCCAGAATGGCAACCCTCAGAGATTTACTAGCACCAGTACTTTGTTCTTGCTCACTTTGACAGCGTATTCCTAGATTTTTATGCAGTGAGGGGGATTTTTATTCCCCTAGCAGTGGGTCTGTAGGCCTTGATTTGCTCATTCATCTGTTGCTTCCTTAGTTATGCATGCTAACTAGTTTGTTGATAGAATGGAGATTTCCAGTTCTTTTTGTCTGTGGGTACTGGGTGGTTGGGTGAGGCTGGTAGATCTAGAATATAGAGCCTTTTTTTGTGTTGCCAGTGAGAATCCAGACCAGGGCAGGTGGAGGGACCCAGCTCCTCACAACTACCAGCGTGGCTCTGGCCGGAGTGGGGGTGGGTGGGCTTGGAGTGTCAGCCCGGCCATAGTAAATAGAGCCCTGCAAATCCGCAGACAGTTTTTGCGGATTGCGGATCAGATGCGGACGCATTTTTGTATCCGTCCAGGGCTCTACGCATCACAAAGTCCATCACCACAAGTGGCACAAATGGGCAGCTTAGCAAAGAGGCCTTGAGTAGAAAGGTCCTGGAGCCTGAATTCCCCTCTCAGCCCCAGAGATGGGTGATCTCTCCCCCCCCCCCCCCATGTTAGAGATGAAGGCCCCTGGTGACTCCTTTTGGTTGATCAGCAGTTGGCATGAATCTTCAGAGCTGTCACTTGGGTGTTTTTCACTCTCCTTGAAGTTCACATATAGTTTTTTATCACTTTGTCAAAACTTGGCTTAGTGCTGAGAAATTCCATTCCTGACATCTTAACATTCCACGCAGGAAGGCTCCGTGAATTGTGCCAATAGAGATGATTCATCTGTCTCAATATCTCTTTTTCTTTGCAATTCGTGTCCGTAGAAAGATGGAGACTGCTGGCCGAATGATGCTTAGGAAGGGTTACGTAATTATCCGTTAGACTGGCCCCATCATTGCAGCGACAGATATTGCTGTAATGCAGGCTTTGCACCTCCACTGCTGCAACCCAGCAGCCGCTCTGCTTCCCGCCTTCCTGATTTCCCATCCTCCTCTCTTCTCCTGTTAAAGGAGCAGTGCTTGAGCTATTCTGTTCCTTTCATTCTCCCGGCAGCTGCCTTCCCTTCAGGAAAGGAGGCAATGGCCTCATAGGCTTGACTTGAACACTCACCTGGTCAACATTCCTCCTCTCTCTGGCAAAGAATTTCTCCCCAAGTCCTGCGGTGGATGGTAAATCAACCGTTGTGCACAGACCCAACACACGGGAGCACTTTCCAACAGAGAGAGAAGCATTTTTCAAGTCTTAACTTTCTGTGGTGGGAACAGGAGCAAGGATTACACCAAGGCACGTTGTTGAAACAGGGATAAGTATTTCATTAGTAGCCACCTGAAAGTGACCACTGTCTGGGCTGTTTTCTGCTGCGGTGAGATATCCAGTAATTACCGGTAACTCTTGAAGTGCCTTCCAGCATGGCCCCCTTGACTTTGACCTGAGCTGTCGGTGCTCAGCAGATCTGAACATTGCCCATCTTGGACCGTCCTCAATTGCTTCGTTAAACATCCAAGAGTTATTTGGAGCTGCAGCATTGCTATCTGCTCTGCACAGTCTGGGCCTGAATGCTGAGGTCCGGATGGAAGGACAGGATGCATGGCACAGCATAGCAATCTGGTGGCAATGAAACAAAGCGTGATTTCGCCAAACATTTGGAACCTCTTAGTGTGGAAATTATCAATGCAAAATGTTTTCAGAGTTAATAGGAAACCCAGGTAATTGAAATCATTTGCTGGTCAATGTTGCACTGAAACAGCTGAACAAACACTTGCTATCCAAAATGCCTGGTTGATAATTTGAATTGCATGTATGTGAAATTTGCTGCTCTCCTTGGACCGTTCTACATTTGTTTCCAGCCTTGTGAGTACGTTATTGGTCTAAGATTTTTGGCATCCTCTTCTGCGGCTTAGTATTTTATCAGCAATAGTCTACAGCTAAGGTTGCGGTCAAGATTTATTTGGTCATGATATTTTTTGGCCTTGGGAAGAAGTGGATGTTAGGAAACCCATTTCCTTCCTGTGCAACTTTGTTCAAAAAGCTGCTAGTATAAGCTACTGCTGCTAAGATAACATGGATTTTTAAATAAGTCTGGATACTGGTACACACTGTAGCTTTGGGGTGGGGAAGGCAAGATTTTGAAAAGATTGAAAGGTTTTTTCATCTTTTATTACATTCTATACCATTAATTCATAGAGATTTCTAATTTTTGGCTGCGGTAATAGTACTGTAATTATTAGAGTGACAGTTACATTTAGAAACTATGGTGGCTATAGTCATGTGAACCTTTGAATACAAATATACCACTGCTAAATAATTTAGTTTTGGATCCTATTGCTATGACTAATGCTCATTTTTATCCGCTGTCACGCGTGTATCACAGTATTTTGTGTTCTTTTTAAAGCATTGTTTGTATTACTGAGTTTGTGGTATAAACACTCAATTCATCAGCAGGCTGTTTTTTGTACCTTGTCACTCACCAAGGAACTAAAAAGGGTCTGGGAAAACACAGCTTACACATTCAAACTCCCCTTCTGAATTATTTTTGAATTTAATTGTTTGCAGTTTAAGCCAATGTGTGTGGTGGTTTAAAAAAAAAATCTAGCATGTGAGTGTTATCTTGATTATTCAACTCAAAACTATTGGGAAACTTTTTTTTAAGAGAATCACCATTTTTAACAGTTAAAAAGAGCCATATTAATTATTTGTATTATAGTAGCATTCAGTGGTCCCAAGGGAGATTAGGACTCTGTTAGACAATGAAAGACTGTCCCTATCTCAGAGACCTTATAATAGGTATATCTCCATATATTATCTCCTAGAACTGGAAGGGATCCTGAAAGGTCATCGAGTCCAGCCCCCTGCCTTCACTAGCAGGACCAGATCCCCAAGTGGCCCCCTCAAGGGTTGAACTCATAACTCTGGGTTTAGCAGGCTAATGCTCAAACCACTGAGCTATCCCTCCTCATGTAATCAGACAACACAAAGGCAAAGATTTGGAGGGAAAATGGAGGAATGCAGTGACTTGCCCAGGTTCACACAGCAGGTCAGTGGCAAAACTGGGACACCCAAGCCAATGCCTTGCCTACTAGACCATATTACTTCCCTGTTTTGTCATCATCACCACCACTGCCGCTCCTAGGACCAGTCTAGTCATGAACCAGGATCCATTGTGTTAGGCGCTGTACAAACCCAGAACAAGAAAAGGCCTCTGCCCCAAGGAGTTTGCAGTCTGAATAGAAATGTTTTCCTCTTTTTCAGCAAACATGGAATTTCCCTTCACATCAAAATTAGTGGCTGGAGGTGCATTATGGGTAATGTTCAGTCCCAGAATACCACCCTGGGTAGCTAGTAATGGGTGTTCTGTGTCATTCGTAGAAACAGATTTCTATATTTCTATTTGCTTCTTCCCTGAAAAGATCAGACCTTAAATTCCTACATACTATAGGAGCATGAAAGTGTAAGTGTGTGTGTGTTAGGGTTACCAACTTTCTATTTGCAGAAAACCGAACACCAGCCCAAGGTCCCCCCTGCCACACCCCTTATCTGAGGCCCTGTCCCCACTCACTCCTCCATCCGTCGCTCGCTCTCCCCCACCCTTGCTCACTCGTGCACTTTCACCATGTGGGGCAGGGAGGGTGGGTTGCAGGAGGAGGTTCGGGGTGCGAGATCCAGGCAGCAGAGTTGGGGCAGGTGGTTGGGGAGTACAGATTCTGGACTGGGGGTGTGGGCTCCAGAGTGGGGGCCATAAATGAGGGGTTCAGGATGTGGGAGGGGGTTGGGGTGCAGGAGGGGTAAGGGCTCCGGTTGGGGGTGCAGGCGCTGGGATGGAGCAAGAAATGAGGAGTTCAGGGTGTAGGAGGCGGCTATGGGCTAAGGCGCCTCCCGGGAAGCCGTCCCTGAGGCTCCTAGGTGGAGGCATGGCCAGGGGGTCCACATGCTGCGCTTGAGTGACAGTTCCACCCCTGCAGCTCCCATTGGCTGCAGTACCCGGCCAATGGGATCTGTAGAGATGGCATTCGGGGGCGGCGTTTGGGGGCAGCACTCGGAGCCCCCCTGGCTGTGCCTCTGCCTAGGAGCTGCAGGGAGATGTTGCTGCTTTCTGGGAGGCACCTGAGATGAGCGCCACCCAGAGCCTGCACCCTGAGCCCAATCCCCTGCCCCAGCTCAGCTGCCCAGCGCCCGCACCCCCTTCCGAGCCCCAGTGTGGGCCAACCGGACTTTTAATGGCTTGGTCAGCAGTGCTGACCAGAGCTGCAAGGGTCCCCTTTCAACCTGGTGTTCCGGTTGAAAACTGGACATCTGGCAATCCTGGTGTGCTTGTGTGCCCACGCACAAATGCAAATATAATTTTTGTGGTTCTACACTTTTACAATTAATTTTTCTCTTCTCAGTTCCGTGCACTTTGGATTTGCAGTCAGAGGAATATGGAAAAAACAGTATTCAGAAAAAGTTTTAAAAGCTCTCTAAAATACTCTTTCTGCAAAATATGTGGCATACACAGAATACATGCTGGTCTGTTGCAGTATTAAGATTTTATTAGTAGTATTCCTTGGAAAGGACCCCCATAATTCTCTTGTGGCTTCACTGCTATGAGTAATGCTGCTGTCCAAATCTCATGTAGATCAATCCCACATAGAATGTGTTCCCTATCCTATAACTGTACGGAAGCAATCGCACAGACTTCCAGTGAATTTGTAGTGGAGTTGACACATTGTGGTTCATGCACTATTGTGCATCTCCAAACTGCATTAGATGAGCTGCCTGTGATATTCTAATGGTGCGGTATGAAGTCCTGCATTTCATCATGTGTTGGCAACACTTTTAATGGTGTCTGTGAAAACAGACAAATATGCTGCATTACATACTGGTTACCAGATGTTCTTTGAGAAAGAATTTGCTTTTTTTAAATGGGGGGGGGGGCGCGGCGGGGAGAGATGAAAGGCCCCAATCTACACTAATGGCTAAAACTATGATCTTGAGAGGTTATGAACATATTTAGCTCCCTCAAGAGCTCAGCATCTCATGGTCCACCTCCGTTGCTGTATGCCTGCCAAACCTTAGATTTTAAGTCCCTTCAGAAATCGCCTGCACACTGGAGGCAGGGATGGATGGTTGTTTCGCTCTTCACCTAACCCAGGGTCAAGTTAAACTTTGGGCTGACAGTGCGTCTGCCAAGATCCAGACATATTGTGGTTCAAGCCCACCAATTTACACCCCCCTGCGTAACCCATCAGTAGAAACCAGCATTTAAACCTTAATGAGAGCAGCCAAGCAGCAGTGATCTCGGTCATAATACTTTAATGAACTGGATAAAGAATGGACTTTCTGCCATGACAGTGCTTGATAGTTTATCGGATAATCTGTTTTTCTAGTCGTTTTGCTAACTGTGTGCTATTCTGATGATCAGTATACCAGAGCTGCTTCTGGGCCAGCCCACCCCAAACGGGAGGCTTGGTTGTCTGCTTCGTAAGATTAAGAACTGCAGCAGCTCTTGAGGGAATTTTGCAAGGTGGTATTAAAAAAAAAAGAATATCTTGCTATGTGGAGCAGGATGAGTATTTCACAATGGCATCGGAGGGAATCAAAGTGAAGTGCTGAGGTGCCTGCAGCATTTATGTGTATATAAAATACAGGAATTGTAGGATGTAAGATTAGCAGGTGGGGAGAGGCAGCAGTGGCCCAATAAACCAGTACAACCCAGTATAAGTATTTCCAGCATGCAGCACCGCTGTGAATGCAGAGGCTCCTATTCCTTGTGACCATGGTAGCAATCTTTTGTTATCTGTCCAGGTTCATAAACACCCCTCCCCCCCCCGGACTTGAAGTGGTTTCCATTCTATACAGGGTTTACAGTTTGGTTCAATGGCTCTCAGCACCCGCACTGTAAAAATAGTTCCAGCGCCCTGTCTCAGACTGAACTGTAAAAATGTAGTGCTCATCTCTCCTGCTGAACGCAGTTTTGATAGCCTTGCTCTTGGGATGCATTTTAGAAACACATTGTCCATTCCCTTTCTCCTTGAATGATTCTTACAGCAGGCATTAAGAACTGTGCCAATTTTTCTGTTAAGGTCAGTGCAGAATCTTAAGCTGTGTCTTTGTTTGGAGTCTTGCACTGAAAACAGCACATCAAAGCAGGGCTGAGAGACGTGATGTTTTTTCTGAAGCCAACCCCTTCCTCCAGTGATGGATTTTAGCCCTGCCCAAAGTCTGAAAATGTTCTTTCCTCCATCTGCTTATGCTCTCGTTGCCCAGCAGGGAGCACAACTGGTTTGTCTCAGCCATGAGCAACTGCTTGTTTGGCAAATACAACCGCTTTTTATCACCCTACTTCAGGCAACCACCGAAGGCAGTATGTGTGACGTAATGTTAGGCAGCACCGAAGATTGTGGTGTCATTTTTCTACAGTTTGTTATATTCCACCATTGTATTCCGCTGCAAACCTGCTGTGAAAATGAAAAGACCAGACCTCAGGATGTGCAATTGACTTGTGCTTGATAGAAATGTTCAAGATCCAGGCACGTGCGATATAAGATTTGGTTGAAATGCCTCATTTAATAAAGGGTCTTCCCCTCCTCCCCAAGTATAGCATGGAAAATTTGTCTTAAAAATGATCCCCAAGGAGAAGACATCTAGTTAATTTCTTGCAGAGATGCATGCGTCACCACTTACATAGCTATCTAAAAACTGTCTCCAGTTTCATTTGCAATGAGGCTGAGTATTGTTAGCTTAATTAATAAATATGGGAAAGCTACTGCACAAAGAGAAGGCAGATTAGATACTACAGTGATAGGAGCCTTAGACGTACTTTGGATAGATTGATAAGATCCATCTTTGTTTCAGTTTAAAGCAAAGCTCCTATCCAGGAAGCCTGGCCACCTTTGCATAATTAATAGACAAAATCCATATTTAAAAAAATTTAGACAAGAGGCTGCACAGAGTTGAGGGGAGAGGACACATTGTATGAAATACTTTCCAAGGAGAGAGTCCTACATACATTCATGTACTTCTTGTTTCATGATTTCCCATCTTTAGCATCTCCATTTCTGGTGCAAACCATGAGATTCGTTTCATGTCCATGGCTACACTATAGCTTTAAGCACCACCACAATAGCGTCTGAGGCAGGCACTACTCCTCCTGAGGTGCAAGGTGTTGTCAGATGCTACCGGTGTGGTGCTCTGCTTTCTCCTTTGTTGATATCACTCGGCTGCGTGCGTGTGTTCCCTCTGTGTGCTGCCCCAGCTCTGCGCAGATAGCTGACCCAGCGGACCCGACGAGAACCCCCAATAACCACAGAGTCTAGTAAGGTACGAAGGCACCTCGGCCAGGTTTATTGCGACCTCAGACACTGTTGCAGTTCCCCGTAGATTACTTAGTCTACCGGGCATACTACGAGAAAGTGCCTCTTGGCAATGGACTCAGCTCAGTCAGTGGCGGGACTTTCCACTGCCCCCTCGGCTGGACAAAGACACCACCCCAGGGATCCATTCTTATACACAGGTGCAAACAAGTTACACATCACTCCTGACGTATTGAGGTGCAACCCCTCTACGCAGCAAGGTACAACCCCTCTACGTAGTAAGGTGCCGCCTCTCACCTTGTACATGTTGGTTCGATCACAACAACTCTATCCATCATTTTACCCTTTTGGCCCTGTCATTGGGATGGGTCGGCCTGTTCCATGTTATCTGTGGAATGTTCCCGTATAGTGTGTGATCTGATATCTGGTGTCCAGTACCTTTTAGGTATGTCTCTTTTTGCAGCATCAGCCCTTTCCTTGCCAGCTTCTGTGAACAGGGCCTGCCTCTGGCTCCCAGCTTAACTTTGCTTTATGTTAGCAAAGTCATGACCATTACTTTAGTTCAGGCCTCAAGCCTCATATTAGGCCTCTGATACCAAGGTTTATATCTCAGGGCCTCCTCTTACTGCACAAGGTAGTGTCTCCCATGCTGTGTCCTTTGCAGGGTGTGCATCAGCTCCCATGCGCCTAGTGTACTCTATTGGCTTGTTCATAGAGTGGTGTTCCTTGTCCCTTTCAGGTGCCTAGTGCCTCCAATGCATCTAAAGACTCCTGATCCTTGCACCGAGAACCTGATTCACAGCTCATTGAAGTTAGTAGGAGTTTTGCCTACGGGCTTCCATAGGCTGTGCTTCAGGCCCTAATTGTCAGGTGGCAACGGCTCTTGTGGCCTGTGTAGGGGCAGAGACCCCCTGAACTGTGCGTATTTAATATTTCACCAGTTGCTCCCATTTAATTATTGGGTTTTGCGTTGTTACTTCTTGAAGGTCTTCCAGTGAAATGCCTTTGTGTTGTATTGATTCTTCCTTTCTTTATGGCATTTATGGGTTAAGTCCTTGTTGACGTTGTACAAGATGAGTAAAAAAAATATTAATGTAACCACTCAATCTGCTGCTTTAGTTGTGGACTTTGTGGCAAGTTTATAGACTCCCGCTCCCGTCCCCTCCCCACCCCACCCGGTGTCTCAGATCATTCCAGGCTCATCAGCTTGCCCAGATTTATACTGAAAACTTTTTCACAGGTAGATCAAACCCCCTGGGTCTTAAGGACTCTGAAAAACAATCAGATTCTTAAAAAGTTTATTTAAAAAAAAAAAAAGATAGAATCGCCACTGTAAAATCAGGATGGAAGATAACTTTACAGGGTAACAAAAAGATTCAAAACACAGAGGATTTCCCCTCTAGGGAAAACTTTAAAGATGCAAAAACAGGGATAAACCTCCCTCTTAGCACAGGGAAAATTCACAAGCCAAAACAGAAGATACTCTAGCATATTTCCTTATGTATCATTTCAGTAGGAGCTGGATCTTCAGTGGAATTCATATACAGCAGTTGATTGATCAGCCAAAGTTGCATTCGTTCAGGCAGTTATACTGAGGAACTGCCAGAAGTGGGGGGAAAAGCGTATTTCATGTTAATGATAGCCTGTGATTTGGACCAGCTAGGTTGGCATGATTGGGTGAGGCTGGGCATGGGCTGTACAAGTATATCCTGTTTTCTGATGGGGTCTGATGGAAATGCATAATTGTAGCCTCATTCATTGCAGGGAATTATTGGGAAAATGTTTTGCTACGAGTTTGTGTCTTCAGTGAAAATGTTAATCACGTCTCCCCATTTGATATAAATATTTACATCTGAAACTATTTTAATTAGAAATTACAAGTGGATTTTAAAAAAACGTTCTAAACAAGTGACACAGCCATCCCTGCATGCTTAGTAGAAAGAACTGATTTCACATATGGATTAAGCTGCTAAATAAGATATTAATATATGCAGAATAAAATGTAAATGTATGTTGCTTATTTATGTTTTTCAGGTAAGAAATTGCATTCCGTTAAGCAAGACTGCCTAAGGGACTTGATGGGATGCTGTCTCCTTGCATTCATTTGTAAGCTGCCAAATCATGCAAAGTATTCTAGCCTCCAAAATTAGGGGCTCTGATTGTAAGTAAGGTATTTTATTCCTTCTTAATGTGGTGAAGAATGTTTAGAAGACAGTAGGGCTGTGTTAGATGATTTGGGGAATATGTCTCAACCTAGTTTGTGAATTTCAAATGGATTCAAACCCTTTTTCAGAAGCACTCAGAGCTGGGATTAATTTTGCCAAATTCTTTGCCTAGCCCTTGAAGATCCTCCATATGAGAACAGCAGTGTCACTGAGTGTGTGTGTGTGTGTGTGTGTGTGTGTGTGTGTGTAACACCTCCTTGTTTCAAGCAGTAATACATTACGTTGCATCCAAGATGTATCTTTGTTAATTACCATTGATGACATCACCTCATTCTAAATGCCAAGATATGAGCCATCTCGTGTTTGGCTCAGGCATTGCTAACAAATTCAAGAAAAGCCTATAGTATTAAGGTGTGACCATTGGAAGGACAGAAAACCATCTGGGTTACTGTATTTGATCCCTAATTGTGCACTGGACACAATGCCCATGGAAGTAAAACAATAGGCGAATAATCTTTTCGGTAAAATATAAAATTGAGAGAAGTCAAATAAATCGGAGTTGATCAGAGCAGTGGTTTGGTTTGTTTTATTAGGCAGAATTCATGATCAGTTATAGACTAGGAAAATCTAAATCTTTAAAAATAAATATATCCATAATCTTCAGTTATTAATAATACAGTTCCTGTGTAGGTTTGTTAAAAAGGAGAGTACATGTTCCAGAAAACAGAGAATATTACCCCTCCCCCCCAAATTTAGTCTGAAATTCTGGCCCTTTTGAAATCAGTGGCTGTACTCCCATTGACTTCAGCAAGGCCAGGAAGAAGTTACATGGGGCAATTGTACCTTTTAATTTTCTTTTGGTTTTGATAATTTAGTAGCATTGTTTAAAAATAAGAAAGGAGAACCAGGAGAAAAAGATGAATAGGAGCATTGTAGTAAAGCAAAGCATGCGTTAGTTGGGACAGGTTGATTGTGTTTGTTCCCTTTATCCCGAGAGGGGATATTACTCTGCTTCAGCATTAAGAATTTGGCTTTCTTGTCAGTATTACACTGAGGGGATGTGCATAGGTTACAGAAGCGAAAGAAGCAGTGAGCCTTCAGTTCTTCTTGTAGTGCAAATCGACCACTAGATTATAAATTTACTCTTAAGAGGCAATTAGATGCATTTTTTAAAAATGTATTTTAGCTGCTAGCAAAAAACTTAGCTGACAGCAGGAATATTTACAATGGTATGTGCCTTTTGATTAAACTCCTGTTCTGGCAGGTGACATGATCCAGGAAGAAATGAGAAAACAATACATTTTTCCTGTAGCATTTTTCAAATGAACAAACACACATGCCCTGAAAATATTCTCCTGTCTTCCACTGAACAATAACCACCTAGGCACCTCAAATTTCTACATGTTCTGTGTTGCATGATGATGATCTGAATTCACTTGTGAGCCATAGGCTCTCTCCATTCATGTGCTTCTATTTCTCTATCTTTATACTTGCATGATGTAAACATAATCTACCAGAGGGAGTCTACTTTGAAACGGACATTTTCTTAATCTAAAATTAAACCTGCCTTTGTGGGTTTTTTTGCAAATTACACAAAAGCTAAGCATTTTCAGTGTTCCCAACTCTTGCGTTATTTGGTGTTTTTTCTTAACTCTTGGAGTCATGTGATTATGTAAGACTCTTAATAAATTGCATTTAATAAAAGGTTGTTTCTAGCCCTCATAGGTGCAGAAAAAATCTTGAAAATGTGAGCCTTATAGGTTTCCAAAACTATAAGGCAGATTAAAAGGACCCTAAATATATTTTAAATCTCATCATTTTTAGGCCAAGCTCATGACATTTTTTGGACACACCATTTTTGAATGCTTATGGTTGGCAATAGGATAGTTGGTTAAAAAGGAATACAAAATGTGTGTCACTTTCTTGAGTTAGCCATTGTTCTCTAAAACCAAGTTCAGAAATGCTTCTGAGTGTATGAAAAATACTGCAGCATTCTAGTCTTCCAAGAACACAGTCATTGGTGCTTTGTACAAACCACCTAATGATTTCTCTCTTCTTGTGATTCCTCTTGAAACTCAAAGCCAGCACATATTGACACAGCCTGGGATCAGAAAAATGTCTTTCAATTCTGAAAACTACATCTCGATAGCAGAGAAGAAAGGATGAACTTTTTAAGTCACCTTCACTCTATATTTAAATGGAGGACAAGCTTTAGTGCGATAGCTAGAATGGATATTTCTTTTGAACATAGCATAGCCGTGACTACATACATGTGTTGGAATAGAATTGCTGGGGCAAAAGTGTTCCTAATCTGTGTAGTGATTTGAGCCTGGAGTGCAAGGTTGAAGTAGCTTAGCACAGAGAGATGAAATCATGGCACCGTTGAAATCAATGGGAGTTTTGCCCAGAAGTGAGCATATGGGGTCCCTCGAAGATTAGTACAGGAACAAAAAGATGTGGCTTGGGAACATGACTTTTTCCAAATAAAGAGAGGAACAGCAGGCATCCCCATCAACTGAGAAGCTTATGGAAGTCATGCAAGGTCCCAAAAAGAGGTGGGCATGGACTGTGAGAACTGTTGGCTACATTTTAGTTGTGTACAAGCAGTATTGAGGGAGGAGTCTGGTGTACTATTCTGACTGCTCCTGTTTAAAAAGGGACCAGAAAGGGGCTGCAGTACTGAGGGATCTGAAGTGGAAAAACCTGGTGGCAGGGGTGTATTAATAGAAACAGTTCCTCAAAACTTTCAAGGACAGGACAGACTGTGACCTCCGATGTGCCAGGTCCTGGAATTCACCCAGGAGTTAGAGCAGTGGTTCTCAAACTGGGGCCGCTGCTTGTGTAGGGAAAGCCCCTGGCGGGCCGGGCCGGTTTGTTTACCTGCCGGGTCTGCAGGTTCGGCCGATCGTGGCTCCCACTGGCCCTGGTTCGCCGCTTCAGGCCAATGGGGGCTGCAGGAAACGGTGGCCAGTATGTCACTCGGCCCGCGCTGCTTCCAGCAGCTCCCATTGGCCTGGAGTGGCGAACTGCGGCCAGTGGGAGCCGCGATCAGCCGAACCTGCGGACGTGGCAGGTAAACAAACTGGCCCGGCCCACCAGGGGCTTTCCCTACACAAACGGCGGCCCCAGTTTGAGAACCACTGGGTTTGAGGGCCAGAAGCAGGTGGCATAGAGCCAGCTTTGTATCTCCGGAGGATACTCCTGTTGTGCAAACAGGACAGTGTGTGGGGCTGAGGATCTACACTTGTATTTTCTGGAGTTTTTTAAAGTTAATATTGATTTTGTCTTGTAGCATTAGGTGTTTGAATTTGAAATATTGTCCCACAACTTAGCAGTTGGGTGTAGCCCGTTCTCGTGTGTGTGGGGTTAAAGGTGGAAAGAAGAGAACATAGTTTTATGAAAAACTCTGATTCTGTCACAGCTGTTTAAATGATACTTCTGATACTGTGATTCACATTTTATAAATTTCTGTTACTCACCATACAAATGATTACGTGATTGTTTCTCCAACTTCAATACAACATACCTCAGCAGTCTCATTGTGCAACATCTAGGAAAAACCACCAACCTTGATCCTGCATAGCATTCAACTCTCTTTTTTCACTTTATAGCTTCTCCCTAGCCATCTGTGTGGTAAGTGACTCAAAAAAGAGAAAGTGCTGCTTCCAGTTTCCTATTATTAGGAAGTCTACAGACTGCAATCGATAAGGCTGAATTTCTAGGCTAAATTAAATGAAGGCAATCTACATGATTCCCATTCATTACGCAGGAGAGAATTGAATGCTTGAAACGTGATCTGGTTCTTGTAGCTATGCGATAGAAAAGTAATAATCCTTTGTAGCAAGGCAGCTACTAGGCGTCTAAAACAGAGTCTTTTCATTACGGCTCCTTGAGGAAGGACTTGTATAATGGGAGATTGACATTTCCCCCCCCAAAATAGTTAAATTTTGGTAAAATAAGAAAATATTTTTTGCCAGCAACAAATAACCCAAAAATCTTACTTCAGTAAATTCTAGGTTACCTCTTTTCTCCCTCCTTCTGCCTGTTGCTATAGTTACAGTGGGGCACCGATGCAGCAGAACTGATATCCGTATACAGTAGTAATAGTAATACCTAGCACTTTTTATCAGTAGCTCTCATAGCACTTCACAAAGGAGGTTTGTATCAATATCCCCATTTTATGGATGGGGAAACTGAGGCACAAAAAGGTGACGTTACCTGCCCAATGTCCCCAGCAGGCCAGTGGCAGAGCAGGGATTAGAACGCAGTCCAGTGCTCTATCTACTGTGGGAGTATCCCTGTAAACTTTGTTTTTTCCATAAATATCTTTTATCTATGGAATTACTTATTTTCCTTTACTTGCTGACATGTGCACAGACAAGATAAATGGCATAGCAATTTAGGACCTGATTCAATAAAACACTTAAAAATCATGTGGTTAACTTGAAACATGACTAGTCCCATTGAAGTCAGAGGTTATTTAAGCCTATGTGATTTGAGCCCCAGACTTGTGGTTGCACTGAAAAGAAAGGTGAGGGTGCGTACTTACAAAATTAAGGTCCAGACCAGTTCTTATTTCAAGGCTCCGGTTGGCTTCAATAGCCCGTAGACTTCAGTTCATCTAAAAATATTCCGGGGTTTTGAATAGCCAATAACTAGAATAGAAATAGGTTGCTGTAGTTCTGTTATCCAAGGCAGTGTTAGGTTTAATACGAAAGTTCATTTCTGAACAGACGTATAGTCACTGTGAAATATTAACATTATTCATTCATATTTGCATACTGACAGACCCAAGTTCATTCGGACCTTCACTCTTCAAATTCAGAATACAATTTCCATGTGTAAGGAATTGAAAGCATATTGGGGAATTAATTTCTTTACCAAGTGGAAAGCATGGTTAGTATCCCAGGTATCCCCAATAGAATATATTCTTACATACCCATTTCAACTCTAATTTAATTCAACTGCAAGATTTCTTGTCAAAGAATATTGAGTTGAGTTTTGTTTATTGTGAAATGCACTGGGAAGCATCTTATTCTTGAGGTGATAAAGCCTAGATCAGATGAAAGTGGAGATGTAAATCAGTTGGAAGGCCAATGTATATTCTAACTAGTACATTGTCTAACTTTTTTTAAAAGGGTAACAATTCACAAGAAATAACTTAATAAAGATCAGCTGTTCTTGGATTTGTTTTAAAAAGGCTTTTTTTGCATTGTCACAAATTCTTCTGCAGAAAAAAACATTGGATCTTAATTGTGTGTCTTTTTTACAAATATCGTTTTGGGCACTGTGGGCCTGATTTTGACCTACAACCAGTTTTTACAGTGATGTAATTCTAGTAGGTCAGATCCTCAGCTGGTGTAGATTTGGTGTAGCTCCATTGAACTCGACAGAGCAATACCAGTTTACACATTTTAAGGATTTTGCCTGTTGCTTTTGCTAGAGTTATTCCTGATGTACACAAGTATGAATTAGAGAAGAATGAGAGCACGGTATTATGACCCACGGGTGATGCTTCACTCACTCAACAAGAGCAATTTACCAGTTTCTCAGAGGATTGACATATTAGATGAGTATTTTCATTTCATCAGAGAAAATGCTTACTTTATATTACAATCTGTCTAGGTGTAGGTATATACATACATTGCAAATAAGGAGATAGATATACATACAAAACCACACATTTTTATACATTGTATATGTTTTGGATTAGAGAGGAATGAGAGCAGGGTGTAGACGCTATAATGAAATGGGTCAGATTCGTCTCGATTACAACCAGGCAACTCCGCTGACTTCAGTTTGGTCCATGTTTTTAGGCTTCATTATATGTTGAATAAGGAATACAAACACTGATCATGATGCAGTGATATATAATGAATACCTTCAATTAAATTTAATCTCAAGGGAATACAAATATTGGCTTTATTTTGTTGAATCTAGTATTATAATGAACATTAATTCAGGTCTTTGAGTCATTTCCACCCTTCCCCTCATTAAATGTGGAATTCCTAGTCTGTACTTTTGAATCATTTTGCACTAAAGAAAATTTCCTATATACCATTATGTTGTATCTTCACTGGGTTTTTAAAATGTAATTGTATTGTGATTCAGGGGCTAGAATGACAATGCATATATAAACACATACAATGTATAAAATGTGTGGTTTTGTATGTATATCGATCTCCTTATTTGCAATGTATGTATATACCTACACCTAGACAGATTGTAATAGAAAGTAAGCATTTTCTCTGATGAAATGAAAATACTCATCTAATATGTCGATCCTCTGAGAGACTGGTAAATCGCTCTTGTTGAGTGAGTGAAGCATCACCCGTGGGTCATCACACCCTGCTCAAACCAATGGGAACATTTGAGCACGGGATGAGTATCTTTATTCTATTTTAAGGTTGGAGATTGCTCTTGGAAATGCATTCAAAGCCCATTAAAGACCTTCCATGGACTTCGGAGGGCTTTGAATTGGGGCCCAAAAGTTTCCTTTCAATCAGGGGTTGTTCAGTTAACACTGCCTAGACTGACAGTGCACGCGCACACATGCACAGTAAAGCATGTTCTGAACAAGTCTCAAAAACCAAGCTGGAAGAAAATGACACACTTCTAATCCAGGAAACCAGGTGCTGTAAAGCAGTGGATCTCAACCTTTCCAGACGACTGTACCCCTTCCAGGAGTCTGACTGGTCTTGTGTTTCACCTCATTTAAAAACGACTTGCTTACATAATCAGACATAAAAATACAAAACACTGTTACTGAAAAATTGCTGACTTTCTCGTTTTTACCAGATAATTATAAAATAAATCAATTGGAATATGCATCTTGTACTTGCGTTTCAGTGTATAGGATACACCTCTACCCCTATATAACGCTGTCCTCGGGAGCCAAAAAATCTTACCGCGTTATAAGTGAAACCGCGTTATATCGAACTTGCTTTGATCCGCAGGCGTGCGCAGCCCCCCCCCCCCCCCGAGCGCTGCTTTACCTCGTTGTATTCGAATTCGTGTTATATCAGGTGGCGTTATATCGGGGTAGAGGTGTATAAAGAAGTCATTGTCTGTGTGAAATTTTAGTTTGTTCTGACTTCGCTAGTGCTTTTTATGTAGCCTGTTGGAAAATTAGGCAAATATCTAGCCATTGGAAGATCTGTTTATCCCCAGGGGTACACGTATCCCTGGTTGAGAACCACTGCTGTAAGATTAACTAATGCTGGTGATTTAAGAAGAGAGAAACCTACCTGCTCTCCTAAACTTAAAGCTTACGTGCAGGTTGTTTCTCTCATCTTCTAGCCTAGGACGTGGGAGAGCTGGATTCAGTTATTTGTTCACTAAGGACTTCCTACATGACCTTGAGCAAGTCACTTAGTCTCACTGGGCCTCAGTTCCCCATCTGTAAAATAGGGAAATAGCTCTGCCCTAACTCACAGGTTAAGGAGCATAAATATCATTAAAAGATTGTGAAGTGCTTCAGGATCTACTGATGAAAAGTGCAGAAACAGGCATCATCGTTATTATGATTATTAATCATATTATTAATGCCCCCCTCACATCCACATCCCTGTCTCCTTACCCAGCCCCCTGTTTCCATCCCCCAGGCACTTCATCTCTGTTCCAGTCTCCTTACCCAGCCAGTCCAGTCTTTCCACTGGCCTCCTCAATAAATCCCAGTCTTCCCCTCATGCCAGCTGCCAGTCCTGTTCTATCTTTATATGCCAGTCTCCTTGTTGACTGGCCCCAAATCACCATCTCCCCGGCCCTCAGCCCCTTCCCCATTCCAGTTTCCTCCACTGGCTCCCAATCCGAATCAGCCCCACTTCCGCCCCCCACCACCACTGCTGAAGCCTGGCTCCTCACCCCTCTGCATTTCTGGCATGCCGTTTCCTCCTTCTCTTCCACATGGCCTGGGCACCAGCTGGAGGAGAATTGAGAGTTTCTGGGGGTCTTAGTTCCAGGGCAAGGTGATACAGCAGCCTATAGAAGCCGGGAGCAGCAATTGCAGGGAAAGACCTCTGCAGCCTCGGAGTGGAGTAGGCTCAGTTGTGTTGTGGGGATTCCTCAGTGCCGTCCAGCTGGCTTGTGGCAGCTATTGGAGGATGGAGCATGCTCAGTGGAGACAACGTTCTGAGAATTTAGCAGCAAAACTCTAGCAACTCTTAACAGGTCTCTCTAGAGGGCATGTGCAAACTGAGATTTTTGCAATGTCTTAAAAACTGCCCCTTCCCCCGCCATCAAATTTAAAGCCCTGGCTCCAAAACATCGAGATAGTATAGCTTCTCAATCAGATGGTTGTAAGAATTGTATTTAACATGGGCAAAGTGTATTTTTCCCAAATTTCATTCTCTGTTTTTTCCCCTCCCCTAAATTGACGTTTTGACAAGTTTTCTTCCTGGTGACGTTCCTGGACTGTTCTAGTGCACTGCCTGTCTAATCTACCTACTTCATGTCAACTAATCTAAAAAAATAGAAAATATAATGTGATGGTGTCCTGTTATCAAGGACATAACTTCCAATCTAGAATTTTTCTGTCCCAACGGTAGTTCCTTAACCATTTTTTTTTTTTTTGAGACCACACAAGTTATCCCTAAGTAATGATTCATGTTTAATGCATTATTTGCACTGCATTTCTCCACTAGGGCTGGAATAAATGTAGCCTGTTAAAAGGTCATTTTATCCAAATGAAAGAAAAAGCTTTTCTCTTGGTGTCTTTGCTTTCTTAATTACTACCTGCCGAAGAGGTGAAGCTCAGCTGTTTGCTAACACCTACCTTTTCTGAAAGCAATTAGGAGTTTAGCAATAAACCAGCTTTTTTTTAAAAAGTCCCAGATTGGCAGATATACTGAGGGTTGAAGGCAGCCAAGTTTTTCATTAATCTTTGGCAACTCTACTTTGAGAACAGAACGTTTTTAATAGCACCTTTCTGTAGTCAAGGTACGCTAAAGAACTTTCCAGAAAGCCATGAGTTAGCCAGCGTTTGGTGGCATGGTTGTGGGCAAAATTTAACAGCTGTCTCATCAGAGCAATTGTTCACACTCAATCTTGGATGTTAGAACTTTCATAGATTCATAGATTCATAGATTATAGGACTGGAAGGGACCTCGAGAGGTCATCGAGTCCAGTCCCCTGCCCGCATGGCAGGACCAAATACTGTCTAGACCATCCCTGATAGACATTTATCTAACCTACTCTTAAATATCTCCAGAGACGGAGATTCCACAACCTCCCTAGGCAATTTGTTCCAGTGTTTGACCACCCTGACAGTTAGGAATTTTTTCCTAATGTCCAACCTAGACCTCCCTTGCTGCAGTTTAAACCCATTGTTTCTGGTTCTATCCTTAGAGGCTAAGGTGAACAAGTTCTCTCCCTCCTCCTTATGACACCCTTTTAGATACCTGAAAACTGCTATCATGTCCTCTCTCAATCTTCTCTTTTCCAAACTAAACAAACCCAATTCTTTCAGCCTTCCTTCATAGGTCATGTTCTCAAGACCTTTAATCATTCTTGTTGCTCTTCTTTGGACCCTTTCCAATTTCTCCACATCTTTTTTAAAATGCGGCGCCCAGAACTGGACACAATACTCCAGCTGAGGCCTAACCAGAGCAGAGTAGAGCGGAAGAATGACTTCTCGTGTCTTGCTCACAACACACCTGTTAATGCATCCCAGAATCGTGTTTGCTTTTTTTGCAACAGCATCACACTGTTGACTCATATTTAGCTTGTGGTCCACTATAACCCCTAGATCCCTTTCTGCCGTACTCCTTCCTAGACAGTCTTTTCCCATTCTGTATGTGTGAAATTGATTTTTCCTTCCTAAGTGGAGCACTTTGCATTTGTCTTTGTTAAACTTCATCCTGTTTAACACAGACCATTTCTCCAATTTGTCCAGATCATTTTGAATTATGACCCTGTCCTCCAAAGTAGTTGCAATCCCTCCCAGTTTGGTATCATCCGCAAACTTAATAAGCGTACTTTCTATGCCAATATCTAAGTCGTTGATGAAGATATTGAACAGAGCCGGTCCCAAAACAGACCCCTGCGGTACCCCACTCGTTACGCCTTTCCAGCAGGATTGGGAACCATTAATAACAACTCTCTGAGTACGGTTATCCAGCCAGTTATGCACCCACCTTATAGTAGTCCCATCTAATTTGTATTTGCCTAGTTTATCGATAAGAATATCATGTGAGACTGTATCAAATGCCTTACTAAAGTCTAGGTATACCACATCCACCGCTTCACCCTTATCCACAAGGCTCGTTATCCTATCAAAGAAAGCTATCAGATTGGTTTGACATGATTTGTTCTTCACAAATCCATGCTGGCTGTTCCCTATCACCTTACCACCTTCCAAGTGTTTGCAGATGATTTCCTTAATTACTTGCTCCATTATCTTCCCTGGCACAGAAGTTAAACTAACTGGTCTGTAGTTACCTGGGTTGTTTTTATTTCCCTTTTTATAGATGGGCACTATATTTGCCCTTTTCCAGTCTTCTGGAATCTCTCCCGTCTCCCATGACTTTCCAAAGATAATAGCTAGAGGCTCAGATACCTCCTCTATTAGCTCCTTGAGTATTCTAGGATGCATTTCATCAGGCCCGGGTGACTTGCAGGCATCTAACTTTTCTAAGTGAATTTTAACGTGTTCTTTTTTTATTTTATCCGCTAAACCTACCCCCTTCCCATTAGTATTCACTATGTTAGGCATTCCTTCAGACTTCTCGGTGAAGACCGAAACAAAGAAGTCATTAAGCATCTCTGCCATTTCCAAGTTTCCTGTTACTGTTTCTCCCTCTTCACTAAGCAGTGGGCCTACCCTGTCTTTGGTCTTCCTCTTGCTTCTAATGTATTGATAAAAAGTCGTCTTGTTTCCTTTTATTCCCGTAGCTAGTTTGAGCTCATTTTGTGCCTTTGCCTTTCTAATCTTGCCCCTGCATTCCTGTGTTGTTTGCCTATATTCATCCTTTGTAATCTGTCCTAGTTTCCATTTTTTATATGACTCCTTTTTATTTTTTAGATCGTGCAAGATCTCGTGGTTAAGCCAAGGTGGTCTTTTGCCACATTTTCTATCTTTCCTAACCAGCGGAATAGCTTGCTTTTGGGCCCTTAATAGTGTCCCTTTGAAAAACTGCCAACTCTCCTCAGTTGTTTTTCCCCTCAGTTTTGATTCCCATGGGACCTTACCTATCAGCTCTCTGAGCTTCCCAAAATCTGCCTTCCTGAAATCCATTGTCTCTATTTTGCTGTTCTCCCTTCTACCCTTCCTTAGAATTGCAAACTCTATGATTTCATGATCACTTTCACCCAGGCTGCCTTCTACTTTCACATTCTCAACAAGTTCCTCCCTATTTGTTAAAATCAAGTCTAGAACAGCTTCCCCCCTAGTAGCTTTTTCAACCTTCTGAAATAAAAAGTTGTCTCCAATGCAGTCCAAGAATTTGTTGGATAGTCTGTGCCCCGCTGTGTTATTTTCCCAACTTTGTGTGTAGTGAAGAGAGACTATTGGCTAGGACAACAGGGTTCTCTCTTCCTCTTTTCAAAGCATACAGTGGGACCTTGAATTTTTTCACTTGAGCAGCAAGATGGGACCACTGTCTAGGCCAGGGGTAGGCAAACCTTTTGGCCGAGGGCCACATCTGGGTATGGAAATTGTATGTCGGACCATGAATGCTCATGAAATTGGGAGTTGGGGTGCGGGGGGGGGGGAGGGGGAAGAGGGCTCCGTCTGGGGGTGCAGGCTCGGGGGGGGGGCTGGGGATGAGGGGTTGGAGGTGCAGGCGCGTGCTCCGGGCTGGGACTGAGGGGTGTGGAGGGCAGGAGGGGGATCAGAGCAGGGGCAGGGGGCTGGGGCTCAAAAGGGGCTCAGGGGTGCAGGCTCTGGGTGGCCCTCTACCTCAAGGAGCTCCCAGAAGCAGCAGCATGTCCCCCCTCCGGCTCCTACGCGGAGGCGTGGCCAGGCGGCTCTGCGCCATGCCCTATCTGCAGGCACTGCCTCTGCAGCTCCCATTGGCTGCAGTTCCCGGCCAATAGGAGCTGCAGGGATGCTGCTTGGAGGGGGGCAGTGTGTGGAGCCCCTTGGCAGCCCCTGCATATAGGAGCCTGAGGGGGGACATGCTGCTGCTTCAGGGAGCCACGTAGAGCCATGGCACGCGCATAGCGGCGCAAACCCCCGGACCCCGCTCCCCGGTGGGAGCTCGAGGGCTGGATTAAAATGTCTGAAGGGCCGGATGTGGCGCCCGGGCCGTAGTTTGCCCACCCCTGGTATAGGCAATATATCTGAATAAAAGGGGAGAGCTTTGTTATCCTAAGTGTTCTGCACCTCTGTAGCACCTTCCACCTAATGATTTCTGAGCACGTCACAGAAGTTTGAGCTAATCCCATCAGCACTCTTGCAAGCAGGAGGGTATTACCTGCATTTCGCAGAAGGAGAACCTGAAACTGCATATGCCCCTGGGTAAATCCCTTCATCTCTGTTCAGGTCTCGGTATAGAATGCAAGACAGTAATAGAATCTAGATGTGACTCCCACCCGGAGCTTGAGTCAGAAGGCCATCTCGTGGTTACAGTGATCGTTTTGAACCCGCACGCAGGTCCCCACTTAATTTACTGCCCCCTCGCTTCCCTCCCTGGATAAACAGTCACATTGCAACAGCTTCTCTGAGGCTGCAGAGCGCTAAATTTATTCTGTGATGCAAAGTGCCTTCTTCCTTCTGATAGGCTGAGTTGAGTGCACCTGGATTTTGAAGGGCTGAATCCTGAGCTGATGTCTTGGATGGTGGTATATACCACGGCATCTCAATTTCATGTTTCAGCAGTTCACTGTTGTGTGATCAGTGGGACCTCTTGCTTCAGTTCAAGTTTTCCAAGTTGTGCAGGAGGGCTTTGCTGTAGTGATCTCAATCCTTGCCGCCTTCTAGGTCTCCTACTGCTGGTATTTTTAAGAGCCTGAGTTCCATTGGGTTCAAAGTGAATTGTCCTTTACTTCCATAGCAAATAGGTGGGGCCCTTAAACAATGCTTACCAGGTACATTCAGCCTGACTGGAAGTGTCTTTGTCTACTGTATCTTTAACATCATAGAATCATAGGACTGGAAGGGACTTTGGGAGGTCTTCTAGTCCAGTCCCATGCACTCAAGGCAGAAGTAAGTATTGTCTTGGTGGGGGAAGCCCAAGGGTTTCAACTCCAGGTGGGGGGCCTGTAACCTGAGCCCTGCCACCCAAAGCCTGTATCCTGCCCCCCAGATCCGAAGGGGCTTGGGTTTCGGCACCGGGCAGTGGTGCTTGTGTGTCAGTCCCGGGCCCCAGGAGGTCGAATGCCAGCTCTGGTGACCACATTAAAATGGGGTCCTGACCCACAGTTAGAGAACTGCTGCTCTAGGCCATCCCTGTAGCCATCAGATAGCACAGTAAAGGTTATTGCAAGTGGGAGTTGTGATATGTGGCTCATGCCCTGTGTAATACTTGGAAAATGTGTCCTAGATGTTTGATTCTGCATACAAGCCAAAGTGAGAACCACATTAATGAGAGGGACTCAGGATTTAGGGAGAAATAACTACTCTGGAAGCTTCAATACAGCGGTGGTGGTTGTTGCTAAGGAAACCATCTCTCCTGGCTATCTGTTCAGGACACACATTGATTTGCAGTGTATAAGGGTGTAATTAAAACCTCGTCTATAGCTTTTCGTTTTAAAATGAGTTTGGTGTTGTGAGTAGAGGGGAGGTGTTTGGCCTGGCCGGTATATTGTATATAGGCAGCTACCTAAAACAATAATTTGTGTGTCAATGTCAGCCCAAATCTCTCTCCTGGAGATTTCCCAGCCTCAGAGCGAGAGAATGCTTTCAAGGCTGGAGCTGGCAAGATTGGTAGCAGGAATTCCAGAATTCGAACCCCAGCTGTATCCCTGGCTTGTTGTGTGGCTTTGGGCAAGGTGTTCAGACTCTGTGTGTCACATCCTCAGCTCAGGATCTGATCCTATGTGTCCATTTTACCCATCTGTATATTGGGTGTAAGTTTTCCTTCCACGTGGGATATTGAGGATTGATTGATTAATGTTTGTGAAAGGCATTGAGCATGTAAAATGCTATTTAGGTGCTAAGTACTATCATAATTCTATATAGATTGAGTGTGTGTAAAATATATATATATATAGAGAGAGAGATTTGCATTTGTCCCCTCTCTAAACTTATAAATCATTAAATTTTGTTCCTGAGTTTTAGATTCCCATACTACCTTTGTTAACTTAGTCCTGTTATGGAGATTGCATTAACCTCTTTACTTTTAATTGGTTTATAGATTGCAGACAGGGGGCATACTTAAAGTTCATTCTGCCTTTAGAGATAGGATCAGTTCCAGAAATATCCCTGGGGAATACTACTAGAACCATTAAGATCTATAGAACTGGAAGGAACTCTAATTCACATGTGTAATTTTTTCAGAGACTGTATCATTTGTGGAAGTTTGTTTTGATATCTCTAAAGACAGTGGCTCAAAAATATATTTTAGTAGTGATATTATTGTACTGAATTTGTTAGCTAGGAGATAAAGAAATTGTAACTAAAAGGTATTCAGGTTTTTATGCAACTTTTTTCAGATGTACAAAAATACTACAGTGTTAGAGGGATCTTTAAAACGCTAAGTTCGCTGACTTCAAAGTACTCTAATATAATCAGAATTGATTTTTAAAATCTCTTGTTTGGAGGACCAGTCATTACGGTGTGATGAAAAGGCTGCATTTTTTTGCGATTACAAAAAGACCGGCTGTTTAATATAGACCACTTGCAGGTTTGCTTATGTTTATGGTGTTTTTTATGGGTTAATTTTGCCATTTTTGCTTTTATTTTTAACCCTAGTTTTCTCAGTCGCATAGTGCTGTGACTATCAGCTGCATTCTGTGGAATGTCAGGGAATTTGTGACCTAATCGTATCGGCTTCTGCCCCAGTGCTAAGTTTTCTAAGTCTTACTGATCTTTCAAAGGCAATTTCATCTAAATCAAAGTGCCAAAAATGACTCAGCTGAGCCCACAGCAATGAGGACCTGAGCTGTGATCACAGCTATCCCACTGCTTATTTATTACATCCCTTCGAAAAACAGCAACAAGTTCTTCATCATATCCACCCCAATGACTTGGTATTGGCCTTTGCTCTTAGACGCAGCAATTGAGCAGATGCCAAATATGTGGTCCTTTTTATGGCCATGAGGGAAGCCAGAGGTGATGGAGGAGTCCTTTGTGTACGAGTTAAAAGGACGGTCAGATAACCAGAGCAGATGGGACAAGTAAATGTGTGCACTATGGGTGGAGAGACAGTGGGTTCTTTCTTCTCTTGTGTGTGCATGTGATCGTCATGATCTTCTTTTCCCAGCGCTATGGTTGGATAAGGCCTGGATCTTTTATATACTGTTTTGTACCACCATCTCTTTGGATGTCCACGACCTCTCTCACCATGCACTCTTCCTTTGAGAACGATTTTAAGCAGTTGGTGTGGGGTCTTTCTAACAACACGGCCAAACCGTTGTCGTTGAGGCCTTTTGAGTACTGTAGTGATGCGCTGCAATTTCAGTCTTCTACAGATGTCGTCATTTCTTGGTCTGCCTCGCCTTGCCATGCCTAGGATATGGCGAAGGAACCTCATTTCAAATGTTTGCCACTTTTGCCCAGGTGCTTTTTCAGTACCCATGATTTGCAACTCTACAATGAATATGCTATATAATCTGGTTTTCATAGCTTCTAAGGCAGTGTTTCCCAAACTTTTTCCGTTGCCGCTCCCCCCCCGC
>NC_048304.1:6433599-6581094 GCF_013100865.1 Trachemys scripta elegans | reverse complement strand
CCGGTCCGGGGGAACGGGCAGGGCCCAGGCCCCGCCCCCGGGCCAGCGGGGGGGGGGCCCCCCCCAGCCCCCCTCTTCCCCCCCCCCCCCCCCCCGAGCTGTCAGGCATTGTAGGTGGGGCCGGGCTGAGTGCAGAGCGGGGCTGGGTGGTGCTCCCTCCCCGCTGGCCCGGGGGACTGGCCTGGGCCATGCCATGTCCCCCGGAACGTTACTCCATGCCCTCCCAATTGTGGTGCTCCCCCACAGTTTGGGGACCACGTTTCTGAGGCTAGAAGGGACCACTGTGATCATCTTAGTCTGGCCTCCTGGATAACACAGGCCATAGGACTTTCCTATGCTTTCCTAGAGCATATTTTATAGATAAACATCCAATTTTGATTTAAAAATTGTCAGTGATGGAGAATCCACCACAACCCTTGGTAAAGTGTTCCAGTGGTTAATTACTCTCACTCTTAAAAATGTACGCTTTATTTCCTGTCTGAATTTGTCTAGCTTCAACTTCCAGCTGTGGGATCGTGTTAGATCTTTCACTGCTAGATTGAAGAGCCCATTATTAAATATTTGTTCCCCCGTAGATATTTACAGACTTACTAAGCTTCTCTTTGTTACGCTGAATAGATCAAGCTCCTTGAGTCTATCACGATTAGGCACGTTTTCGAACCCTTTTATCATTCCAGTGGCTCTTCTATGAACCCTCTCCAGTTCCTTAACATCCTTCTTGAATGTCATGCTGCTGTCATGGTCTCTGATTTAAGGATCCAAATGTTTTTATTCAGGCATGTGAATGTTCTTCTGACTACAGCTGTCTGCTTGTTGTCATCTTCATAGTGGTCCTCATGTTATGATGGAACCCAAGTAATAGAAGCTGACTTCAGTGTCTACTCTGTTAATGACTAGTTCAGCTTGTTTGATATATTTACAGATATATGGGAGGGAGGATTTCATTTTAATGCAAGGGGGGGCGGGAAATAAAGCACTGCTGTTTAGCGAAGGATGAAATTAATCTGTGGTACAGAACGCAAGGGCAAGGTCCTCCATGGCACTTAAGCTGCTTGGGTGTTGTATGGGATGGTGGTGGAGGGAACATAATGGTACAGCTATGCAGGTTCCTCATCCACTGCGTACCATTAGAGGACCTCTTCACGTTGGTTAGTGTGAAGAGCGCTCTGTGGAGGCGCTGCATTTTGAAAATTTTGGTCCCAAACCCCCACAGGTGCTGCAGCATAGCTGAGGTTGTTTTTCCACTCTGTAGCCGCCTTGCTCAGGTCGTATAGAAGTGTGTGGAGAGACTAGATTTCAGTTCCCCAAACCCTCTGCATTCCAATCACGGGAGATGATTACTTGGCCTCTCTAGGCATGGTTGGCATTTCATCCTAAGCTTCTAAAGTACTGTATGTAAATGTTCATGGAGGATAGGTCCATCAATGACTATTCGCCAAGATGGTCAGGGATGCAACCCCACACTCTGGGTGTCCCTAAGCCTCTGACTTGCCAGAAGATGTGACTGGACACATCTTGATAAGTGCCCTATTCTGTTCTTTCCCTTTGAAGCATCTGGCATTAGCTACTGTTGGAAGATGGGACCGGACTAGATGGACCATTGGGCTGACCCTGTATGGCCCTGCTTGTGCATAGTTCTAGCCGGTGGGAGCCTTATAGTTCTCCTCTACCAGTTCTGTAGTGGTGTAACTTCTGATTTACAGTACAGAGAAGAGAATGAGGCACTGAAAATTCTCAATTTACAAAAGGAACCAATAGCTTGATTGATGATTCAATTAATGAATACTCTAGTTCAATCAGAAATTAATCTAGGGAAGTCCTATGGCCAGTGTTATGCAGGAGGGCATGACTGATGATCCCAGTGGTCTCTTCTGGCCTTATAATTCATATATCTTTATGTAGACTCACTGTTCTGTATATATACAAACTAGGGCTGTCAATCGTAGTTATCTCAAGCGATTAACACAAAACAAGTTAACTAGATTAAAAAAGATAGTCGCGATTAATTGCAGTTTTAATGGCACCATCAAAACAATAACAGCAGGGCCGGCTCCAGGCACCAGCTTACCAAGCAGGTGCTTGGGGCGGCCACTTCGGAGAGGGGCGGCACGTCCAGCTGTTCGGTGGCAATTCGGCGGACGGTCCCTCACTCCTGCTCGGAGCGAAGGATCTCCCGCCGAATTGCCGCCGCAGATCGTGATCGCGGCTTTTTTTTGTTTTGTTTGGCTGCTTGGGGCGGCCGAAACCCTGGAACTGGCCTTGAATAACAGAATACCAATTTAAATTTATTATGAATAGTCTGGGATGTTTTTCTACATTTAAAATATATTTATTTTAGGGCTGTCGATTAATCACCGTTAACTCACGTGGTTAACTCAAAAAATTGTGATTTAAAAAAATTAATCGGTATTAATCGCCGTTTTAATCGCACCGTTAAACAATAGAATACCAGTTGAAATTTATTAAATATTTTGGATGTTTTTCTACATTTTCAAATATATTAATTTCAATTACAACACAGAATACAAAGTGTAAAGTGTTCATTTTATATTACTTTTGATTACAAATATTTTCACTGTAAAAATGACAAACAAAAGAAATAGTATTTTTCAGTTCACCTCATACTAGTACTGTAGTGCAAGCTCTTTATCATGAAAGTGCAACTTAGAAATGTAGATTTGTCTTGTTACATAGCTGCACTCAAAAACAAAACAATGTAAAACTTTAGAGCCTATAAGTCCACTCAGTCCTACTTCTTGTTCAGCCAATTGCTAAGGCCTGGTCTATACTACCCGCCTGAATCGGCGGGTAGAAATCGACCTCTCGGGGATCGATTTATCGCGTCCCGTCGGGACGCGACAATCGATCCCCGAATCGGCGCTCTAACTCCACCAGCGGAGGTGGTAGTAAGCGCCGCCGACAAAAAGCGGCAGAAGTCGATTTTGCCGCCGTCCTCACAACGGGGTAAGTCGGCTGTAATACGTCGAATTCAGCTACGCTATTCACGTAGCTGAATTTGCGTATCTTAAATCGACTCCCCGCTGTAGTGTAGATGTACCCTAAGACAAACAAGTTTGTTTACATTTGCGGGAGATAACGCTGCCCGCTTTTTCTTTACAAAGTCACCAGAAAGTGAGAAGAGGTGTTCACATGGCACTTTTGTAGCCAGCATTACAAGGTATTTATGTGCCAGATATGCTAAACATTCGTATGCCCCTTCGTGCTTCGGCCACCATTCCAGAGAACATGCTTCCATGCTGATGATGCTTGTTAAAAAAATGCGTTTATTAAACTTGTGACTGAACTCCTTGAAGGAGAATTGTATGACTCCTGCTCCATGGTTTTACCCGCGTTCTGCCATATATTTTGTATTATGGTAGTCTCGGATGACGACCCAGCATATGTTTGATTTATGAACACTGTCAGTGCAGATTTGACCGAACACAAAGAAGGGTCTAATATCAGATTTCTAAAGATAGCTACAGAACTCAACCCAAGATTTAAGAATCTGAAGTGCCTTCCAAAGTCTGAGAGGAATGAGGTGTGAAGCATGCTTTCAGAAGTCTTAAAGGAGCAACATTCTGGTGCAGAAACTACAGAACTGCACCACCAAAAAAGAAAATCAACCTTTGGCTGGTGGCATTTGACTCAGAAATGGTTGTTGAAGTATGAAGAGACATAGGAATCTTTAGCACATCTGGCACATAAACATCTTGCGATGCTGGCTACAACAATACCATGCAAACGCCTGTGCTCACTTTCAGGTGATGTAAATAAGAAGTGGGCAGCATTATCTCCTGCAAATGTAAACAAAATTGTTTGTCTAAGCAATTGGCTGAACAAGAAGTAGGACTGTGTGGACTTGTAGGCTCTAAAGTTGTACAGTGTTTTATTTTTGAACGCAGTTTTTTCGTACATAATTCTATATTTGTAAGTTCAACTTTCACGATAGAGATTGCACTACAGTACTTGTATTAGGTGAATTGAAAAATACTTTGTTTTTTACAGTGCAAAAATAAATATAAAGTGAGCACTGTATATTTTGTATTCTGTGTTGTAATTGAAATCAATATATTTGAAAATGTAGAAAACATCCAAAATATTTAAATAAATTGTATTCTATTGTTTAACAGCGCAATTAATCGTGCAATTAATGATTACTTTTTTTAATCATGCAGTTAATCGGAATTAATTTTTTTAATCGCTTGACAGCCCTAATTTATTTCAATTACAAGACAGAATACAAAGTGTACAGTGCTCACTTTATATTATTTTTATTACAAATATTTGCACCGTAAAAATAACAAAATAGTATTTACAGTATACAGATTAGCATATTGTGTGAAGGTTATGATTCTGAGGTGTATTTCCACTGAGAGTGGCAGAAATATTTATAGCAACAACAAAATAATTCTTTTAGTTTCCGGTACTAACAACGAGCCAAACTGATATTAGGTTAGAAAGATCTACTTACAATGTATTTTTATTGTATGGATTCTTGATAGAAATGATACAACACAGATGAACACTTCATTCATATACTAGATTGTGGCTTAGACTACATATCTGTGCAAGAGAATAAGAGCCCTCACCCCATGTACACACTTATGTGGGCTACCTGAATCTTGGGTTCAGGTCCATAGGAGTAAATTTGGGCTGCTCACCTCTGATTACTACTTCTCCGGAGCAAATGTCTGGAGTCTTGAGCCAAAGCAGCAGAGTCAGTGCGCAGGGCTAGTATAGGCAAGCAGCAAATCATCATCTCCGAGGAGCAAAGGAGGATTAAGGGGGGGAGGCACTGGAGATTATCCCTTGGGAAATGGAGAATGTAGGGCTGTTTCTGAGTCAAAACACTTCTTGGTGCTACACTTAGGGTAGTGAGGCTAACGTACTACCCCTTACAGCCTAGTCTTATGTAATTAATTATTGCTGCCTGACACTTCTATTTTGTTGTTGTAGTTTTGCATGCTTACGCAAGTGTTCATTATCTCAATTGTGTACAAAGGAATTCAGAAGAGTAGGTCTCGATTTCCCTTTCCAAGCTACTTTCATGTAAATGAAAGCGTTATTTGTAATAGGCGGATGGAGGTTGGAGTGGGGGAAGAAGTTTCGCTCACCATCTGTTTCTAGACCCTAATTTAATAATGCCATCTTCCACCTCACCACTCTAATAGCAGTGCCAAGTCGTGCTCTGAATCTTGCTGTAAAGACACTGCCGTCGTTCCAGGGTTCAGTCAGAGCAGGCATCGTCCTAGATGCCAAGCAACCTCCCCAACATAAGGAGGAAGACTCCAAAAGTTGTCATGAACTGAGCTGTGGGTTTCAACAAGAATGGCTGCATTATGGTGGTTTAATTTCCTAAATGAGTAAAGCTAAACTGGAATTACATATAAAGCCTAAACTTGATTTCTTGCTTTGTTTCATAAAATGCCCAAAATCCTGGGATAAAACCCAGTCTTTTGCCATAATGAATTTCCATAAATATTTCATTGATGTAATTATCTACTGCTTGAAAGTATTCTCCTGCATGGCTTGTGCCTGATAAAAATGCTAAATCGGATTCATTTCTGAAGTGTCAATTTAAAGTGCAAGAGTGTGTGTGTGATGTTTGTAAAACCCAATACAGAGGAAAAGAAATAAAAATATGAGTCATGCAGGAAACAAACATCTGATTTGTTTTCAGCACTCTAAGATGAAGTAGAAAAATGCCAGACCAAAATTGCAGAAATCTCAGCTGTTTGCTTGATTAAAATTGTATTTCAAATTGTGAGCTGCTGGAACATGTAATAATAAGGAACAAATCTAGTCTGCATACTTTTTTTTTTTTTTTTTTTTTTTTTTAGAGATTTGTGCTAGAGAGCTGCTACGTAATACTGCAGTGGGTCTGAAAAATCTTTCTTAAACCAGTACAAAAATTACCATTCTCTCTCAGGATTTAGGGATTTTTGTGTGTCTGCGTGTGCGTATATGTTAAGTACTTTAAATTTCCTCAACTGTTTGTAAGTGATATGCCCATGTTGAAAAGTTAACATTAGTCTAATGATCTTGCCAGTGTGTCTCAGAGAACACACCTTCAGTGTGTGCCTATTTCAAGAGGTGTGTACAAAACAACATTGTCTTGGCCACTTGCCCTCTCTCCCATAAGTCTTTTCCCCTTTTATACTCTATCCTTTTTGGTTCTTGCATCCACAGTGTAAAGGGGAGGGGGGAGATGATTTCATAGAATATCAGGATTGGAAGGGACCTCAGGAAGACATCTAGTCCAACCCCCTGCTCAAAGCAGGACCAATCCCCAAACAGATTTTTGCCCCAGATCCCTAAATGACCCCCCTCAAGGATTGAACTCACAACCCTGGGTTTAGGAGGCCAATGCTCAAACCACTGAGCTATCCCTCTCCCCCCACCCCATGGAGATGGGCATAAAGTGGAATCTGGTATTTGTGATCGCTTGCCGGTAACTGGGCATCATGTATCAACAAAGCAAGCTCTATGAAATCCTAAAATCCTCTTGTATACTTCATACCTCACAGAGGAAAGCAATAAGTTATTGGCATGACCAGGGATGAAAATCCATCAGCAAATTCCCTCTATTATTCTATCAGTATGTTTTTCCCCAGATACCCATCTCTGTTCTCTGGCAATGACTAAAGTCTTTTCAGACTGTGAAACAATGTATACCACATGAGTATATTGCTTATTACACTTGCATGCAAACATGAGATGTCTTCTATGTTGTAACGGTAGCAAAGACAGGCTGCATGTATTAACCTTGAATTCCACAAATGTGATCTCAGTGGTAAAGTGAGAATGCTGCCAAATGAAGACAGAATAATTTGGACATGATAAAAATATATATATTTGAAACTAAATGCAGCCAGCTGTAATGATTATTTGATTTGCTTGCATTAAGCATTGTCACTTTGTTCTTTGAGACTCTTTAACCAAAGTACCCAGTGGGTGGCAGTGTACTAGCTTTGGACTGGGAATGTGGATTTTTTTTTAATTCTCAGGCTAGTTTCCATGGTGATCACTGCAGCTTTCTTTCCTGCTTGTGCAGGGGGAGGGAGGAGGGAAGGATGTTGGAGTGGGAAAAGGAGAGAGGGTGATATTGCATTAAAACAGTAGAACAACCCATGGAAGCCACTCTAGTAAAAACAAGCAGCAGGCCCTGGAAATAAGAATGTAATAGAACCAGAAATCATAGATGTCTGAAGAGCAGTCTCCAGGAAACCTTTTCTCTAAAGCAGTTGAAACAGATCTGTGAACCTGAAGAATCGTGTGAAGGAAAACAGCAAATGTATCTGTTTAAACTGGGCTTCATGCATTGTATCTCTCCTGACTTTCTTGCCTTAGATTAATAAGGTTAAGAACAGCCATACTGGGTCAGACCAGTGGTCCATCTCGCCCAGTATCCCGTCTCCAGCAGCAGCCAGTACCAGGGCTCCAGCGGAAGTCTCCAGACCAGGGCAGTTGCCGTGATGCACCCCTATTTTTCCCTGCTGGCTTCTGGCAGTCAGAGGTTTAGGATTGCATCCCTGACAATCTTGGCTAATAGCCATTGATGGAGCTTTCCTCTATGAATTTATCCAGTTCTTTTTTGAACCCAGCTATACTTTTGACCATCACAACATCAAATGGCAATGACACAGGTTATTCACGTTGTGTGAAAAAGTACTTCCTCTAATTTGTATTAAACCTGCTGCCTATTAATTTCATCAGGTGACCCCGGTTCTTGTATTGAGAGAAAGGGTAAATAACACTTCGCTATTCGCTTTCCCCCCACCAGTCATGATTTTATAACTTCTACCCCCTTAGTCGTCTCTTTTCTAAGCTGAATGGCTCTAATCGTTTTAGTTTCTCCTCATATGGAAGCTGTTCCATAGCCTTGATCATCGTTGTTGTCCTTCTCTGAACCTTTTCTAGTTCTTCTATGTGCTTTTAGATGGGACTGAACAAAACTGCACTCAGTATTCAAGGTGTGGGCATACTATGGATTCATATAGTGGCATTATGATATTTTCTGTCTTATCTATCCTGTTCCTAATAGTTCCTATCATTCTGTTGGCTGTTGAAACATGCTGAGCTGAAATTTCAGAGAACTATCCATGGTGACTCCAAGAGCTTTCTTGAGTGGTAACAGCTAATTTAGAGCCCATTATTATATATGTATACTTGAGATTTTTTTCCCCCCAATGTGCATTACTTTCCATTTATCAACACTGAATTTAATCTTCCGTTTTGTTGACCAGTCATCCAGTTGCAATCAATAGGGTATCAGTACATAGCAAGACTATAAATTCTCCAGTATCAATATTTAGAATAATAACCTCTTTGATGAATAGGTATATAATATTGCAGTCTAAAATGGCAGGTAAATCATAGAATCATCCCCCGCACTCATGGCAGGACTAAGTATTCTCTAGACCATCCTTGACAGGTGTTTGTCCCACCTGCTCTTAAAAGTCTCCAAAGATGGAGATTTCACAACCTCCCTAGGCAATTTATTTCAGTGCTTAACCAATCTGACAGAAAGTTTTTCCTAATGTCCAACCTAAACCTCCCTTGCTGCTATTTAAACCCATTGCTGCTTGTCCTATCCTCAAATTAAGAACAATTTTTCTCCCTCCTCCTTGTAACAACCTTTTATGTACTTGAAAACTGTTATCATGTCCCCCCTTCAGTCTTCTCTTTTCAGACTAAACAAACCCAGTTTTTTTCAATCTTCCCTCATAGGTCATGTTTTCTAGACTTTTAGTAATTTTTGTTGCTCTCCTCTGGACTTTCTCCTATTTGTCTCCTGAATGTGGTGCCCAGAATTGGACATAATACTCCAGTTGAGGCCTAATCAATATGGAATAGAGCAGAAGAATTATTTCTTGTATCTTGCTTACAACACTCCTGCTAATGTATCCCAGAATGATGTTTGCTTTTTCTTTGCAACAGTGCTACACTGTTGATTCAGATTAAGCTTGTGATCCACTATGACCCCCAGATCCCTCTCTGCAATACTCCTTCCTAGGCAGTCATTTCCCATTTTGTATGTGTGCAACTGATTGTTCCTTCCTAAGTGGAGTACTTTGCATATGTCCTTACTGAATTTCATCCTGTTTACTTCAGACCATTTCTCCAGTTTGTCCAGATCATTTTGAATTTTAATCCTATCCTCCAAAGCACTTGCAACCCCTCCTAGCTTAGTATCTCTATGCCATTACCTAATTATTGATTAAGATATTGAACAAAACTGGACCCAGAACCAATCCCTGCAGGACCCCACTTTAATATGCCCTTGCAGCTTGACTGTGAACCACTGATAAATACTCTCTGGGAATGGTTTTCCAACCAGTTATGCACCCACCTTATAGTAGCTCCATCTAGGTTGTATTCCCCCCCAGTCTACCCCAACCCCCACACTCAGACCCCTCAACCATACCACAAACTCACTCCCTTGAACATATGGCCACCCACAAAGAGCCTCTCCAGCTGCTCCAAATCATACTCAAATACCCAATGAAAACACCATTTCAGATTTGCAAAGTAGTAACAACAGACTTCGAGTAAAAGCAACACATATGCCTCGATATTGCCGTGGCTGGAGTGTAGACTGTATGTCTGAGTTTTGGAGAACTGAATGTGTGCAGCGTGGGTGTAGTGAAAGGCTTGTGCGTTGAGATCAGTCGGGATGTTAATGTTGCCTTTGGTGGAGATTTCCTAGATTTTTAGTGTTTTTCTATTGTAAGGAAAAGAAATGTGCAGTGTTAACTCTAATACGGTGGTGTGTGTATGTGTATAATATATGCTAATATTTCAAACAGATGACAATTCAACAAGTCTCAAAAGACAATGGCCTATTTAGTCACTTCCTATTTTTCTTTCCCTTTTTAGCCTCTCTCTGTGTGTGCTGTGTGGGCATGGGAGTGTTTGACCCTACTGGTTCCCCTGCACACACTCTTTTTAAAGAGCAGGCAATGAGTCATCTTGCCACCTGAGAGCTGACAGCTCAAGTCAGAGTAACAGGCTTCTGTACAGGAGAAGTTTCTTGAAGTGACTTGTCTGTGTAGAGGAATGGTTACCTGTTGCTGGGCACGGCTCCCTGAACTACAAAGAAATTTGTTATACCAAACAAAGGTTCACCATCCCCGAATAAATAGCTTCCCTTTTACTATATTTAATGTAGAGCATATGAGGAGTCTGGTTTGCTTCATTAAATAAAGTTACATTTCAGGCATGCTGAGTAGCTCAGGTTAACTTGATAGGCATATGAAACCTTCCTGTCATAGGCAAAAATATCTCATTCACATAACTTATTTTTTAGACCTGTTCAAGTTGTTACAAGCTGTTTGGGGATAGTAAAATATATTGCAGCCATGCGAAACTGTCAAGCGCCGTAGTCATCAATCCTCTAATAGTAGTTGCTTGAGTTTATTACCTTTCAGAAATGAAGAGGAGAAAAATATTGTTTGACTTGGCGCAACCTGCTTTTCTACGTCTCTCTCTCAGGCTGTGGCAACAATTCTTACCACCATAAATGAATAAAATTTGACAAAAATATAACCTGCTTTCAGCCAAGATTTAATGTTCTGGTAACCTTCCTTAATCCTAGAATTGGTATGCTTCTTTCCTTGTTGAAAACAACTCCTGTTTCCAAATAAATTAGATTGAGACTCTGTTCTTGAGGATTAGCAGAGGACTTAATTAAAAATCATGCATACCATCCCTAGGGAATCAGAAATCCTAACACTTCTGCTGCTGAGCTCTATTCAAGCCTTATCTTTAAATAAGACTTATCTTATTCACAGTGATCATCGTCATAATTTTTCTCCTTTTACATGCATCAATTCACATGCTGTTGCTTATCAAAATATTATTTTTCATCATCATTATTATTATTATTGGTGTTTTGGCCTTAAGTATAGATTGTGACAATGCATTAAGAATGTTTTTTATATATCAGAGTTGAAGACTAAGAGAACTAAACAGTAATAAATCATTCAAGCAAATTCCCTGGGTTTTGTAATATTTCAGTCTTTTTAGAGATTCAAATTTCCCTGAAGGTTGAAGGCATCTGGCATCAGGATTTCAGTTTGGATAGTCTGTGAAATAAGGTATAAGAAATGAATGCCATTCTTAAATACCAAACTTCATCGGGAAATGTCCTTTTTTTCATCCGTTAGCATCAGGCTTTCAGTGCTGCATCTTAGGACGCTAAATGTTAAAAATACTGAGGATCCAACTGGTTCGGGCCACTGATATGGGATGAAGAGGGTTCAGATATCAAGGTTATGGGTACAATTCCAGTCCAGGTTGGATGGCCCATGTGAGATGAGATTGGTGTCAGTGTAGTTCCCAGTGAACATATGTCCATATAACACAAACCATCAATGCATCTGGCATGGACCCGGAGATAGAAAATTATCTCATAGGTGGTCCTTTTAGTTTGGAGGCATGTTGGAAGGAGAGCATGTTTGGCTGCTGCCTGCACTGCAGTTGTTTCGTGGAGAGAAAACTAGACTCTGCTCTCCTTTGGGCATCTTTCAGTACGTAGTCAACAAGTACAGAATACAAATTGCACTTCATTCACACGCAAAGCTGTGCCTGTGCACCTGCACGTGTTTTTAAACTGGTGTTCAGTGCATTTCCAAAGCTGGTCCTATTCTGTGTACAGCATTGCTCAACTGTTGCAAATTGGAAGAGTGTGGATAGATACATGAATGTAGATGCAGAAGTGAAATGTCTGAAACACATATGTGCTCATCTTCCATTCTACTTTGGCAGAAAACCCTGACCGGGGGGGGGGGGGGGGGGGGGCGGAAACCCAACTGAATGCATATAATTTTTGTAAAATATAGCAAAGATGTCTGTCTTTACTGGTATTTTAGCTGCTAAGATGCTTCTGGAATCTAGAAGTCTGGATTCGTGGAATGACCCATAAGGCTTAGAAAGCATATCGCACGAGGCAAATTGATTTATATGAAAACTGTAGCATTATATATTAAATCTGCAGAGGGAAAAGGTTTAAGATAAAGGTAACATTTTGATCTCTGTAAGATGATTTGATAAGTGAAACATACAGGAATTAAAACTTACGTTTAGTGACAAAACCCATTTAATTTATAATGTCTTATGCAATAGGGTTATTGAATTAAATACCAATCGATATAATCTAAAGGTAATAATCTAAAATTTTAAGGAAAACTTGTTCTAGTTTTTGTTTCCTTTCAATACAAGAATGATTTATGTCTATTTTCCATAGCAGCCAATGAGGATCTTCCTTTTCTAGGAATTAGAATCAATCAAAATATTTAACAAAGCCTCAACAAGATAACTGTCAAGATTTCTCCTTTACCAATAGCATCTTCACTTTGTAATCTCATGCTTTGTGTGTGTGAGGAATGGTCGCAAATTTAAACAATCCTGTTAAATTCTAAACTGTACCTTTATAGGTGTGTGTTATTTATGCAAGCTGAAAGCTTATCTTTAAAATGTGTCAAATGCATTTATAGTATTTTTATTTTTTGTTGATTGTTCAATGTTCCTTTTTAAAGTACCTCAATATACTGAGCGTACACTAAAGTGAGTGAGTATGTGTAAGTGAGGGGTGTGTGTGTGTGTGTGAGAGAGAGAGAGACTTCTGCTGTATGCAAGGAGCATGTGACTAAAAGATGAGACATGACACTGATTCCTTCAAATTTGTGTGGGAGAGTCTTACAAAACTATGGGCTGGATTCTCCTTTCATTCAAACTTGTGTAAATTAGGATTAGCTCTATTGAAGTCAGTAGCTTTGCAGTAATGCAGATGATCTTATGAGACCCATTAGGTTCGGAGAATCCCAAGTTGATAGGACGGTAGATAACCTCAGAGTTATGAACACCAGAGTTACAAACTGACCAGTCAATCACACACCTCATTTGGAACTGGAAGTACGCAGTCAAGCTGCAGAAGAGAGAGACGCACAAAAAGACAGTACAGTGTTAAAGTAAATACTTAAAAAAAAAAAGGGGGGGGGGTTTAAAAAAATTTTACAAGGTAAGGAAATTCTTTCTGTACTTGTTTCATTTAAATTAAGATGGGTAAAGAACAGCATTTTTCTTCTGCATAGTAAAGTTTCAAAGCTGTATTAAGTCAATGTTCAATTGTAAACTTTTGAATGAACAGCCATAACGTTTTGTTCAGAGTTATGAACATTTCAGAAACAAGAATAAATGGACACAAATCGGACATCAGGAATGGTAACATACATAAGCCAGTAAGTGAACACTTCAATCTCCCTGGTCATTCTATGATAGATTTAAAAGTCTCTATCATTGAACAAAAAAACTTCAGAAACAGACTTCAAAGAGAAACAGCAGAACTAAAATTCATTTGCAAATTTAACACCATTAATCTGGGCTTGAATAGGGACTGGGAGTGGCTGGCTCATTACAGAAGCAGCTTTTCCTCTCCTGGAATTGACACCTCCTCATCTGTTATTGGGAGTGGACTACATCCACCCTGATTGAATTGGCCCTGTCAACACTGGTTCTCCACTTGTGAAGTAACTCCCTTCTCTCCATGGGTCAGTATATAATGCCTGCATCTGTAACTTTCACTCTATGCATCTGAAGAAGTGAGGTTTTTACCCACGAAAGCTTATGCCCAAATAAATCTGTTAGTCTTTAAGGTGCCACCAGACTCCTTGTTGTTTTTGTAGATACAGACTAACATGGCTACCCCCTGATACTGACCATTTCAGAGTTACGAACAACCTCCATTCCCGATCTGTTCATAATTCTGAGGTTCTACTGTACTGCAGCTGGCAATGCAAATTCACATGGACTGATGCACAAATGTCCAAATGTCATTTCATGACTCTTTGATACCAACGTAGCACGGTTCTTTTTGGCCATATGATTACCCTGAAATCCCAGACACCTCTCAGGTCATCAAAATGACTTGCCCATGACTCTTAAGCAATTCATAAGGGTAGATATTCCAAGTGTCAGGTTTCAATGTCATTATTGAAAATGTTGAATCATCTTGATTTCCTGTAATAAAAGCCTGTGCCGGAAATGCATGTCGGAGTAGGTTTGCAAATCTGTTGACCAGGTGAAAGAGTGGAAGAAATTTCAACTCCTGGTCACTGAAATAGTTCTCTCCTTGAAGTTAAATAAAAATCTTCTTTCAGGGAGCCATGCTGCCATTTTGACTGCACAATTGAATTATTTGCCCAGCATTCCCCTCTTTTTTTATTGAGCAATACCAATCCTCAAGCCATCAGAACCAGGGTAATAATGTTAAGGAACAATTCAAGCCTAGATATGCAAATCAGCAATTTAGTTTGCTGATTAGGCTTCTTAATCATGCTAATTGTAACTAAAACCCATAAATTCTGCCCAAATTCGGAGTCCTGGCTATGTGTGCAAGTGAAAGAGTTCCTTGTAGCACCTACATTCATGTACTCAAAACTGCTTAGTCGGATTTCTAATCCTCCCCGCCCCTCCCGAGCTAGCAGCAGAGGCCAGTTCACTTTAATCTGCACATTAAATACACATTTTAAAGCATGTTTGTTTTGGAAAGATGCTTTGCAATTTTTCATTTAAATCCAGACATACAGGTCTTGCTCTAAAATTAATAGCATATACTAAATTAACTGTTCCCTCTGAACTTCAAGACTGACAAAGATTGTGGAGTTCAAGGATTTCCTATCTAAATGGGTCTTATTAAAGGCAAGGTAAAAGGAAGGACAACTAAAAAAAAAAAAACATTAAGAATTCAGCTTGGCTGGTTTAGCTTGGGCTAAATCCCTTCAAAATCTTTAGTGTAATTCTCCCTTATTTTTTTATGCCATTAAGTTGTTCCATCTTACACTTATTATTTAGTGGTAGCATGCTCCTGCTTTAGTACCCAGTTTCCTGTATAGTAAATAAAGATCATTTTATCACTATCCATTTTTCTGCTTGATAAAAACACATTTTACACTTACCCTCATTTCCACTGACATGGGGATATCTTTGGTCCTAATGTGTAATTATTTTTAGTACTTATTGTTTATTACAAGAATTCATACATCTAGGTGTTACGTTTTGAACATGGGTTAGAAATGCACCACCTATGTTAAAAACGTAGCCCCTAGCTATACGAATACTCCTTGTCTTGTGGACATCAGACCTGGACACAGTGTTCCAGTAGCAGTTACCCACTGAGGCCTATAGACAGTCAGCTCCTTCGCCCTTCTGAAATCAGTAAAGCTATTGCTGTTGATTTCAGTGAGAGTGGGAACCCGTGGACACTGTGTGCGATCCAATATTGTGCAGCCAAGAGGACCAGAACAAATAACTAGCAGGCACCGAAGTGTCAGACAGAAAGCCCTGAAGTCCGTAGAAAACCTTTAGCTTACTCTAAATAGGGCCAGGTTTGGGCTAAGATGTAGGTCTAGTGAACTGGATTTCTAGACGTGGGGACTTATCTCTGAGCATTCCCTGTCTAGAGTCTAGACTTGAAGGAGATGCGGAAGCTCCAGATCGTTGCTGTAGTAACAAAGGCTTGGATGCTCATGGGGCTGTCAGCCTCTGAGGAAAAGGGGCCTAGCCAGCCCAAACTGGAAGAAGAGGTTTCTTCTGTCCACTCCTATTTGGAAGTCATAGGAGTCTAATAGGCCCTTGAAATCACAAATGGCTTTAATAATAGGTGGGCAAATGATATTCAACTGGTAGAGCTATGGTAATGATTGCTAATTTGTCCAAATGCTTACCTGTGCCTGTCTTATGTGAGCTGAACCTAAGGCTTCTGGTTTTCATCCAGATCCCTCTCCGAGCCAGGCATGCGGGAAGTACAGACACGGTTCTGCTCAGATGCGCAGAGCTGTGTATTGTTAACATATCACTATTATTGGTATTAGTGTTATTCATAGTAGCGTTTGTATTATGGTAGTGTCTAGGGACTCCATTTATGACCCAAACCCCATTGTGTTTGGTGATCTATAAATCCAGAACAGAGAGACACTCCCTGACCCAAGAAGCTTACAAGCTAAGAATAATGACATTGCAAGTGTCCACATAGTATACGCCTGTCACTGGTGTTTTGGCCTCTGTGTTTGAAGAGGAACCAATTCTTGTCACCTATAGGTTGCTGCAGCTGGGAAGAGCATTTGCTCACCAGTAGACTCTGATCTATCCATGAGAAATAAGAGGAACTCGGCTTCGCAAAATCCTGTAGTCAAGTTAGTAACAACTATAAGAGCTAGGCATTATTAATGATTAGTTGGAGGAGATCTCTGATAAGTCTAGCACCATTATCTGGACTACAGGCTTTCAGGGGTCCAACTAAGGAGTGGGATGGAAGCAGCATTTTTCTGTGTAATCAGCTATCTCATGGCAGTCATGGGCTTCTGATCTCTGTGTGGTGTCCTGGGATATTCCAAATTTTGTTTCAATACCACATCTTGGTCAGAACACCAAATAATTGTGGTCTAAGTGTTCTGCAGGTGTCAGATGCTTCTAGAGTGATGCTGAAGAGATGGTATGTTGGTAGCCATTGTTTAAAACGCTTCCAAGCCAAATATCTGACCTCATTAATATTGACCTATTCCATTGGTCCTTTTTTCTTGCTCTTATGACTCATGTAATTGTGATGGGTAGAACTGGCTGCAGTAGCACATTAATTAATTAATTAAACGTATACAAACGCCTCTCTGTGAGACAATCTGTCAGCGTTTTCCCATTCTGGAAATTGACTATGGTGTCTATATTTCTTTAGGTATTCTGGTGGCCAACCAAGAGCTGTTCGTGTAGACCTTGCTTATTGGTGTCAGTAATTGCTGGAGACTGTAGTTTGGTGAAAGTAAACATTTTGGGCATTTCATATAGAACTTTCTATTTGTTATTGTTTTTAATCTCTTTGTATGGGCAAGGTGAATGCTGAGACATCTTGTTTTGCAGTCTGCTGATAGCTTTTGGAAACATTGCAGGTATTATTGTTTCCGCTTGATTGATCAAGTGAGTTGCAGAGAAGTTTAATTTCTCTAAGTTATTTTTCATGTTTAAAGCATTTTAACAAGAGCTGGAACATGCATTACCATAAACACAGCCTCCTTCTGTAAAAATTATCATACTTTCAACATCTGCACAATCTCAAAGGCATCTTATTTTTGTGTCAAGACGGCAGAGTTTATTTTGTGTGTGGATTTGGGGAGAGTACAACTACCGGGTTTGAGCTAACCTCTGGCTTGCAACATTTATTTCCTCTCCAACTGGCAATTCTTAAAGGACTGTGTACATTCACTCTATCTGATGCAGGCCTATGAAATTAGAAAGATTTATTTAAAAAAAAAAATCTTAATTTATCTCCAGCTGTTTGAGAATACTCTGAGTCATAAAAAGTATGTAAGAGAAGATTTTTTGTGTGTGATATACAATGTAATTTATACCCCAGGGAAATGTAGTTTTAGGATGATTTTGTTGATAAGAGGGACATATCTGAGTAAAAACCAAATTTTCTTCTTCCAATTTCAAACATTTGAAACTTGATGCTATGCCAGACAGCGTTGAATTTCCGATTCAGCCATCTTTGCACTGGTCTAAAGTTATGTCAGACTTGCTGTTTTAGGTAACTGGAAGAGACAAAGATCAAAATGAACGTATTATGTACCAGCTGTAACTGCATCGTGGTTAGAGGATTTAACAGGGCCCATCTTTTGTATCATTTTGTCTCAAGATCAGATAAGTTCTCTATCATTGAAATAAAATGGTCCATACTAGAATAAACAGCGGGGGAGCTTTGAAAATTCTTGGAAGCTTATTGTAGTAATTTCCAAACCACGTTTTGTTTTGGTAGATGCTTTCAAAGTCCGAAACGTTAAACATAGATTTTATGTAGTCATCGCAGTAATTTAAATTTTTTTTTTTAAGGATTGTATATCCTGGCCTCTGGGTGCATTTGCATCTCTTTAAACACAATATCAAATGTTCACACTATCAGTTTAAGTTGTCTAAAGTGAGTAGTGATTTGGGTGCCCAATATGAGACAACTTACAGGGAAATGATGAGCATCTACTCTCTGAAAATCAGTCTCCATCAAGATGCCTGAAGTTCACGAGAGTGAAGCCCACAAAATGACTAGTCTTTTTGGAAAATGTACTGACTACAATGGGCATCCGACACAGTTATCCCCTGACTGTAAATTACCAGCAGCCACCTAAAGAGGGAAAACTTCAGAACAAGTTTTGAGCCTTTAACCATCCAGTCATGAGGGCACGTCCCACCCAACCCCACGCCATAGGCAAAAGGTATGACTAGCAGATGTGCCATGCCAATAAGGTCAAGAAACCTGGGGAAAAAAGGGAACTAGTTTCCACACTGAGAGCATGTCCACACTGTAGTCGGGACAAGAGGTGTGATTTGTAGCATGTGTAGAAAACCTGAGCTAGCTGTGATAGGGGCAGATCAAAGAAGCTTGAATAACAACAACAGTGGATCTGCAAGCAGGAGAGCGGCAGCATGGGCTTGTTTCCCACGTACAAGCCTGCCCAGTACCCTGGGCTACATACTCGGGAGGCTAACTCATGTACAAGCCCTCACACCCTGACCCCATTTCCCTGGCAGTGGGGGTGGACAGGGAGGGGACTGCAGGCGGAAGGGGAGGGGACGGCTCCCCACTTGATCTGGTCCAGGGACCCACAAAAGCTTAATCTGCCTCTGGGATAGCCTGTACTGCCATCCCTGCATTGCTATTGTTACTTGAGCTAGCTGTGATCTAGCTAAATGAAAGTTACCTTGGCTATGTCTACATGTGTTGCAGTCACACCACCTGATTGTCGTGTACCCTGCATGTCCTGTATCAGCAAGGCCTGTCCTCTGCTCCATCTCCTAAAGATTAAGAGCAAAGCTAAGCCCTGACTCTAGCTTGAAGGAGGGGATGATGTGACAATGGCAATGAAGACTAAATCTCTCTTCCCACTACCTATTTTCCATCCCCAAATAAGACTGAAAGAAGGTCCGCCAAAGTGTGCAGACTTCCAGTCTCATGTTGTGAAGTAGGTGATGAGACCCCAAGCTGATTTACAAGAATAATAGTCAGTCTATGCTGACGTTGCCTAGGTTAAATAAGCTTAGGTGACTCCAACTTTACATAATCCGCTCCTGTGGGAAACCAGAAGGGTAGAGAACTCGCGTGTGCAGTAGACCAATTCTCCATTCTCAAAACCAGGTAGACACTCCTGAATTAAATTTTGGGGCTGACCTTTTGCCTGAGTTCAGGTGCCAAAAGCTCTATTTGCTGTGCAAATCTCTATGAGGCTGTCGTACTTTTCCAAAGGAAGCTGTAAGAATATTGGGCCAGCTGAATCAGCCATACAGGTTCTGGCAGTTAAAGCAAAGTTCGGACCTTATCTGTGCTTACGTCATGGGTGAGGATACCCTTATTCACCACTAAGCAGCATGACCCAGCCAAAATTTGACTCACTAAAAGAGGATGTACTTCACTCCTGGGAGGAGACTACAAGGGAGGACCAGAAAAAGTCAACCAAATGGTTGATGTCTGCTCATTGGTTACCTCCTGCCTAGTCTCTATATCTGGTACTGACAGTCCTGAGCTTCCCAGGTTGTTGATCTTCCCAAATCTTCAGCTCCTGGTAGCAGTGTTTCAATTTTGGGCTTCCATACAGTCAGGGCCGGCTCCAGGGTTTTGGCCGCCCCAAGCAGCCAAACAAAACAAAACAAAAAAGCCGCGATCGCGATCTGCGGCGGCAATTCGGCGGGAGGTCCTTCGCTCCGAATTGCCGCCGAACAGCTGGACGTGCCGCCCCTCTCCGAAGTGGCCGCCCCAAGCACCTGCTTGGTAAGCTGGTGCCTGGAGCCGGCCCTGCATACAGTGGCCATCAAAAGGCTGTTACTGCCAAATTTGGCAGCATAATTTGGGACCTTCAAAATAGGGAGCAAAGGACACTGGAGATGATGCAATCAAATTGAAATAATTACATGAATTTCCTAAGTGGGTCACGCTTGAGCACCCGTGATCGTTCAATATTTTTCCTGTATTAAAGCAGATCTGCTGCCAGTGATTAAGCTTCCTTTAGGGAGCCATAATATTGCCTTTATTGATTTTTGTGAACAGTTGCTCCTTTTTAGTGCCCTTGAAGGGGCTCAGTCTTTTTAATTAAAAATACAATAAATATCAATGAGGGGTGTGGTGGGGAGTAAACCAACTATGTTACCCTTCTATCCTGAGCATGAATTAATGGAAACAGTTGTATGAGAAACTCCAGGACAGGAAAACATTGTACAATCAGTGGTTAGTGGAATAATAATACCTATTTCTGCTATTATGTTTTCCATTAGTAGGTCTCCAAGTGCCTACCTGTCTTTAATGTATTAACCTTCACAACTTCCTCCTGAGATAGGGAAGTGTTATCCCCATTTTACAGATGGGGAACTAAAACACAGTGAGGTTAAGGGAACTGAATCAAAGAGCATCTTCTCTAGTGTTGGTCAGCTCGTGTGAAACAAATACAATGTAGTTTGGAAAATGGCTAATTTATTTTGAAACAATGGAAAACTTTAAGCTTAAAAAACAGAATCTTTCTGCTCTATGGTGGCATTAAAGATTCCAGAGCACTCTTCTGTAGCGGTTATCCATCTGCCCTAGCTTTCTCCATCTCGGTTGTTGTGCATTTGAGTGGATGCTTATTGGCTGCCATCTTCCATTTCAGTAGTGGGGTGTGTGCGTGCTGTACATTTGTGTTTTTAATATGCCGTGATGGTGAGTGCAGTATGAGACCCCGAATGAAATGCATCATTTGGAAATGTGTTTTGGGAACCTTCAGGATGACAGCTGCTGTATAGTTAAAATTACATTTTTATTATTGCATTTTTCGTCACATCAAATGGATTTTTAAGTTGAAAGTATTTTGCTTTAAAGCCACAACATACCAATGTACTGAAGTAAGGTGTAGCAAATTAAAATAATAGCACATGAATTCGCTGTGTTATTGTGTAGTTACATAAATTTCAATTACAATCAAATCCACCTTTGATTTGTTTTGCACTGAATTTTAAATAAATGAATTATGAATAGTCCCGAGCATTGTGTGATGTGTCTCATGTTTTGACCATGTTGAACTGTAGGGTCTCCAGTTCTGGGGGGGGGGGCAAACTTTTTCCTTAAAGTGTACAAATGAAGAGAGTCCAGAGGAGAGCAACAAAAGTGATAAAAGGTTTAGACCTATCAGGAAAGATTAAAACCCACTGAGCATGTTTAGTCTTGAGAAAAGAAGACTCAGGGAGGACCTGATAACAATCTGCAAATATGTTAAGGGCTGTTATAAAGAGGAGAGGGATAAATTGTTCTCCATGTCCATTGAAGGACAAGACAAGAAATATGAAGCTTAATCTGCAGCAACGAGAGGGAGATCTAAGTTAGATATTAGAGGGGGAAAAACTTCTAACAATGAGGATAGTTAAGCACAAGAACAGGCTTCCAAGGGAGGTCTGTGGAATCCCAATCATTGGAGATTTTTAAGAGCAGATTAGACAAACACCTGTCAGGGACGGTCTAGGTATACTTGGTCCTGCCTCAGTGCAGGGGCTGAACTAGACGGCCTCTTGAGGTCCCTTCCAGCTCGACATTTCTATGGTTTCTGAGAAAATGTTAATTTACAAAAATACTGTTACCTATCATGGCAAAGATTCAGGGCTAGATGTTTAATTCTCTACTTCCACCCTCTCAGGATTCAGGCCAGAGACCTTTGGGCTGGGATGAGACAGCAAGGAGAGAAGTTTAAAAAAAAAAAAATTCTTTGTGGAATAGGATTTTATATTTTACTGGAGGCATATCAATATTGGATGAACTCCTTTAGATCTACTGTGCCCGCAGCCACTGCATACCAAGTGCTACCACAGCTAGTCTTCAAAGAGAATATTCTGTCATCATCTGAGTCGTAGCAAGGAGCAAGGCCAGTTTCAGCTGAAAACAGATTGATGTGCCCAGGCTCTTGCCAAAGATCCTTGAATACCGTGCTTCATTATTTATATGGTGGTTGTTGCTGTTCTATAATCCACATCATCACAACCTTCATTAGGTAAGAGGACCTTTAGACAATAAATACCACAATACTCCACGGAGGCATTAAACACAACACCGAGGCGGCATACTGTCGTTCAATGACAGGGCTGCAGTTGCTGATATTAGAATGAAATAGGCTTCATGCACAGAGTCTGCATTCCTCACAAGCAGTTCTACATTATATGGTGTATGGCTGGGTAACATCATTTGTAGAAAAATATATTTACTTCAGCTCTGTATCGGTGTCCACTGAACCATAGATTGACAGAGAAGTAGAAGACTGCATCCAACATAGAAAACAACAACAGTACTGAATAACACTAAGATCAGGAACTGGAATTAAGAAGGCAATTCTCATTACTAGGGCCAGTATAAAACTTCCTTCTCTAAAAAAGCTTTAAGACTTGATCCCCCCCCCCCCCCCCCCCCCAAGATTTCTCAGCTATATGTAATCCGAGATTTCAAGTTTCCACCCCTGCAACGATAGAATCATAGAAGATTAGGGTTGGAGGAGACATCAGGAGGTCATCTAGTCCAACCCCCTGCTCTAAGTAGGACGAACCCCAACTAAATCATCCCAGCCAGGGCTTTGTCAAGCTGGGCCTTAAAAACCTCTAAGGAAGGAGATTCCACCACCTCCCTAGGTAACCCATTCCAGTGCTTCACCACCCTCCTAGTGAAATAGTTTTTCCTAATATCCAACCTAGACCTCCCATGTTCCAGCTTCAGACCATTCCTCCTTGTTCTGTCATCTGGTACCACTGAGAACAGCCAAGTTCCATCCTCTTTGGAACCCCCTTTCAGGTAGTTGAAAGCAGCTATCAAATCCCCCCTTACTCTTCTGCAGACTAAACAAGCCCAGTTCCCTCAACCTCTCCTCATAAGTCAAGTGCTCCAGCTCCCTGATCATTTTCCTTGCCTTCCACTGGACTGTCTCCAATTTGCCCATAGCCTTTCTGGGGGGGGCAACAAAACTGGACGCAATACTCCCGATGTAGCCTCACCAGTGCCGAATAGAGGGGAATAATCACTTCCCTTAGCCTACACAAACATGTCATTTGCGGCAAGCTGGGGTGTGCATGTACCCGTGGCTAGTCTGCGTGCACTTACTGTCCATGCGGTCCCTGCTAATGGGCACAGACCATTTGATAGTGTGCTTTTATCTACTTTCATTTCAAAGCAAGGTAGATTAAAGAGCACTATCCAACTGTTAGTGTGCATCAGCAGGGTCCCACATGAACAGCTTGTCCGCGGCAGGCTACAGTCACACCCCAGCTTGCACAAACTAAATGTTCATGTAGACACGCCCAAAGAGTTCCCTTGCCCTTTATTGCTTAGGTCAGGTCTACACAAGGGACTTCTGCCGGCACAGCTATGTTGGCCAGTGCTGTGAAGGTATGATCCCTGACCATCACAGCTGACCTCAGAGAAGTCCCCGGCGTAGACCCAGTTATGTCAGCAGAATTGTGCTTTTACAGCTTGCTTCACTCCTGGCAGGGATCAACAGAAAGGGCAGCTTTGCTGATCTAAGTTGCATCTTCACGAGGGGGGCTTTGTCGGTATAGTACACCAGATAGGATCGGAGAGAATGGAAACCTATTGTAGCAAATGCAATGTGGGACTCACCCCCTGGCTGAAAGATGGGACAATCAGTCCATTTACTGTTCGCTATCACACAAACTGCCTGATACAGGATGTAGTGAAATGGCATGCCTTGCAGCTAATCCCTGGAAAGCCTCTGGTTACTTCTGCAGTGAAAACCAATCATCAGCAAAACTCTTCCATATGAAAATCTGACATTCTTTTCCATGAAAATGTGTTTGTCCAACCTGGGAACTCTGTAGGAAGGCAGCTGTAGTCTGTGCAGTTGTAGCTAGATTTCTAAATGTTTCCTCCCTAGTCAAGTGTGAAACAATTCTTTCAAGAACTTCTCAGAGTTTTGAAACTAATCCAGTAAATTCTCTATAAATTAGATGAAGGACTCATTCATAGCCCATCTTCCCCCGTTTAACACAACACAACTGTCACAGCTCTAGACACATTTCAATACAATTATAAGACACATTCTACCCAATGTCATAGAAATGTTAGCGTAATGCGTTGATTGTGTAATGTCACTTTCTTCTCTGTGCCTCATTTTCCCATCAGTAAAACAGGGAAGATAGGATAACCAGATGTCCCGATTTTATAGGGGAAGTCCCGTTATTTGGAGCTTTGTCTTACATAGGCGCCTATTACCACCCCCATCCCCTGTCCCGAAATTTCACACGTACTATCTGGTCACTCTAGATCAGGGGTGAGGAACCTACGGCCCATAGGCCGGATCCAGCCAGCTGCTTCATTTCATCCGGCCTGTGGCAAGTCTCCATGCCGCAGGCCAGAAGCCTCCTTGCCCCCTCCCCCGGTGGGCTGGAGATGCAAGCACTGGTTTGCCCCGCTGCGGCGGGAAGCTAGGGTTGCCAGGCCATTAGAAATCCGGTCAGCTCCGCGCAGCTCCTGGGAACGATTGGTATGTCCCTGCGGCCCCTAGGAGCAGAGGCGATCAGGAAAGCTCCGTGCTCTGCTCCCACCCCCAGTGCCAGCTCCATAGCTTCCAATGGCTGGAAACCGCTCTCTTCTTTGGAGCTGGAGTTGTAATTTAGGCCAGCTATCAAACCACTGCCAGTTTCTCCTCCAACCGGCCCTTTTCCCTCCAAACCGGTCCTCTCACCCTCAGGCTAGGAGGGTTCAGCGGGCAGACCTTCTCCTGCTGGTGTCTGCCTTGTTTGGAGGGAAGGGACAGAATATATACAGTCGTCTTCCCAGAGCTTGTCCCGATTGGCTACAAGGGTGGGGGCTCCCTGCCTGCTGTAGGAAGCTCCTGGTCCCATGCCCTTAAAGAAAGAGTAGTCTGTGTTTTCCACTCACCCGAATGATATTCCCAGGGCTACCCTCCTCTCTCCCAATGGCTAGCTTCTCATTCCCTAAGTCTTAAAGGGGGACACCACAGAACAGGTGTTGACTGACCATTCATCCCTTATTACCCTTAAATGGACAGTCACCTTGTTGCAGTTGGTTAGGGGTGTTGTTATTTTTTTACACTCTTAACAGACATAGTTATACTGGCAAAACTTTTAAGAGTAGATGAGACCTGAACAAAATAAGCTATACTGATAAAAGCGCTTCTGTGCCAGCATAATTGTGTCTACCCTAGTTCTCTGTATACACTACAGAGCCAGTGCCAGCTGGCGTGGTCCCCTAATGTGGTGGTTCTCAACCAAGGGCCCACGTACCCATGGGGGTATGCAGAGGTCTTCCAGGGGGCACATCAACTCAGCTAGATAGTTGCCTAGTTTTATAACAGGCTACATAAAAAGCACCAGAGAAGTCAGTACATACAGAAATTTCATACAGACAAAATGAGCAAGTAAGCAATTTTTCAGTAATAGGGTGCGATCACACTCTTGTATTTTTATGTCTGTTTTGAAGTGAGGTGCAACTTGGAGGTGCGCAAGACAGATCTGACTCCTGAAAGGGGTACAGTAGTCTGGAAAGGTTGAGAACCACCGCGCTAGTGCAGATGCTGGCTAGGGTTGACAACTTTCTACTTGCACAAAAACTGAACACCTTTTCCCTGCCCCCCGCCCCGCTTCTCCTCCAAGACCCTGCCCATACCCTGCCCCTTCTCTGAGGCCCCACCCCCGCTCAGTCCATTCCCCCTCCCTCTGTCACTCACTCTCCCCACACTTGCTCATTTTCACCAGGCTGGCTCAGAGGGCCGGGGTGTGGGAGGGGATGAGGACTCCGGCTGGGGGTGCAGGCTCTGGGGTGGGGATGAAGGCTTTGGGGTGCAGGAGGGTGCTCCGGGCTGGGATCGAGGGGTTTGACGGGCAGGAGGGGGATCAGGTCTGGGGTTGGGGCATGGGAGGAGGTCAAGGATACAAGCTCCAGGTGGCGCGGCATGTCCCCCCTCCGGCTCCTACGCAGAGGTGTGTCTAGGCGACTTGGTGCACGATGCTGCCACGTCCACAGGTGCCTCTCCCGCAGCTCCCATTGGCAGCGGTTCCCAGCTGCGGGGGCGGCGCTTGGGGGAGGGGAAGTGTGCAGAGCCCCCTGACTGCCCCTCCATGTAGGAACCGGAGGGGAGACATGCCGGCTGCTTCCCGGGAGCCACGTGGCGCGAAGGCTAACGGGGAGCCTGCCAGCCCTCTGTGGTGCACTGCCAACCAAACGGTCAATGGCCCAGTTAGTGGTGCTGGCTGGAGCCGCCAGAATCCCTTTTTGACCGTGTGTTCTGGTCAAAAACTGGACACCTGGTCACCCTAACACTGACAGAAGGAGTTTTTTTTTTGCAGTGTCGGAACACCCATCTCCCCAAACATTAGCTATGCTGACAGAAGCTATGGTTATATTGGGACACTTGTTGGGGTGAGGTTGCAGATGTTTGCCTTTTTATTTCATACTTAGTTAACAAAAACATTAACTTCCTTAAAATATACCAAAAAGTTAAGAATCCTTGAGGCAAATCTGTCTCCCGCCCTTCTCCCTCATATTTTACCTAATGACCGGAAGCTTTAGGGCCAAATACTCTGCTAACGTAACTTCGCTGAATTCAACCAAAAAATTCTTAATTGTGACATCTTACATCCTTCAACAAATGTGCCACACACATAATCCATGGATGTGTGTTGCTGAATATTTTTTAATGTTGCTCATGTGGTAATTAAGGTTATATATTGACCTGTGAGGGACATTTAATGTTTTTATGTAGTGTTTCTTTATCTGTTGAAGGCAGAAGGAATTTCTTCATGAATATGCGGAGTCTCATTAGGTGGGGGTTGGGATTTGATAAAGAGGTGTCCGATAACTTGGCGTTTGCTTGTTAAGTTTGCACTCAGGGATGTCACACATAAACCAAACAAAATTCCTTTTTAAATTCCTCCCTTTCAGTTTGAGCAACTGAAATCTGCCTGGTCCTGTAAAATCCTTCAACACTTTTCTTCACTGAAAACCACTTTTCCCCCTTTCATCGCACACTTCCCTTTATGTCGCCCAGGCAGAGGTCTACCAGTTGAGGTCAGCTTTGCATTTACATTCCTGAGTCCAAACTCACCCATTTCCTTTTTAAAGTAGGCAAGTCCAACCAGCCCTTGGAATACGAAACCTGAAGTTGTCCCTTAAGAAGCATCCCACTTCCACTGCATTGCCAGCCACAGACATTCTGATTAAAAGTAACTGTGCTTCACAGAATTTCCTAATGAGAATCTATCAGATTTGTTTAGACCACCCAGTAAAGAACATAGTCTTTCTTTGGTATGCAATAGAAGCTGCCTTGTTATTCAGTTTTTTTTTTAAATCTTATGTATAGAACACAGCATGAAAATGTGAGATAACAAGGTTTATTCTGCTGAAGCACGTTGTTTGGTATTATAGTTTTATTTGTCATTCATGGTTAATGCTGATCCAGAAAAGGTCCAATAATGTTGCAGTGCAAACAAAGACAACATGGAAGTAGGAATAGAGGTTGCTCTAAAATTCTCAAGTTTGCACTACAGAAAGGATGAGCAACTATGGTTTTTATTTTCAGTCCTCGTTATTAGATTTTCATACACTGTGTACTGTAGGAATATTCTGTATTTCAATTTATTATACAGCAAAAAGCCTCCTTTCATAATTTTTCAGAGAGCTAATTCTGAATTGCAGCCTCTGATCCTGGAAGGTTATTAATTCTTAATTATAATGGTGGTAATTTACTCTTGCATGAATGTAGCAATCCATTTGGAGGTGATTTATTTTTGAGATAAATATGTAGTGAAAAGTGGTTACCCTCCTCCCCCTCGTAGTAGCTGATTGATAAGATTGCAGGATTTATCCAGACCTGTGTATGTGACAAATTAAACGTTGTATTTTTGATGGTAGCCTCTTTTTAGGCTAATGCCTGAGAAACTGAATGTTAAAATAACTAATGTGAGAGGGTGTCCAAACTGAGGGAGCTGTACATAGTAAATACATAATTCAAGTAATGGGAAATAAATCAGTTTTTCCAAATTAATTCAGTTTTAGCGGGAGAGGATTGGGTTTTCAAAAGGATTGGCCCAACTGTGCCTCCATTGAGAACACCCACTGACTTCAACCTATACATTTTTCAAAAACCACAGAGGCCTTTTTTGAACTAGGGCTTTGTCTACACTAGCACTTTGGTTGGCAAAACTTTAGTCACACCCCTGACTGACATAAGTTTCACCGACAAAAGTACCGGTATGGACAGCACTATGTTGGCGGGAGAGCGTCTCCTGTCGACATAGCTATCACCGCTTTTTGCGGGTAGTTTAATTATGCTGGCAGGAGAGCTCTCCCACCAGCACAGAGTGGCTAGACAGGAGACCTTACATCGGTACAGCTGTGCCGCTGTGGGGCCCATAGTGTAGACATAATCTAGGATTTGAAGACGTGATGTTAAATGTTATTTCTCTCACTTGATCTAATCAACACCTTGGCTAAAACTCTAGCCATGACACACTATTGTAGTGTAGCATGCCCTAAAAGTGATAGGGTTAAAGCTGAAGGCTCCTCCTCCAGGTTTAACTTGATCTGAAAGTCGGGGGTTAAGGGGCTTGTCTTCACTAGGTTTTTGTATGTGAGTTAATTGGTTGCCAGTTAACTTGAGGTAGTTAACACATTTGTAAAAGCTAATCCCTAGGGTCAAGAACCAGCATTTGTAGTCTGCCAATCAATTAACTAGAGTCACAAAAATCTAGTGACCCATACTGTAAGGCAGTCTTGTACCTGCTCAGGGGGTTAAGGGCATAAGCGTCACAAATTAACGTTTGCTATATTTAAATGGCACATTACAGACAGTCACCATATCCGGATTCTGCATTAAACAGGACGGCCTTACAGTTCGATGTTTTAAATTTGCAAGTGGCTTAATTTGCCTTTTGCGTAAAATGATGTTTTCTTTGTGCTCACATTTACTAGCCCTGATTGACTGGCTCTTCCCAAGAAACCGGCAGATGTCCCAGTAGGAAAGGTTATGTTTTTCCAGCACCTGGCACTGAATATCCTGCACTCAGCCCCCGAACCTCAGTGTTCCCTACTCTTAGCTTTGCTTCAGAGAGTGGCGGAATCTGTGGGCGCATTTCTGTCACCTCAGAGGAATTGTTTGAAACTGGCCATAAGTCTCTGGCAAGAGGCATTATTGGGGAGAGGAGAGGAAAATGCCTTAAGTACAAGGCTTTTGGCTGGGCCCAGCGTGCCTTCTGTGTCGGGTGCAATGGTGTCTAAATAATGCAGAGAGCTGGGTTCTTCTTCCCTGATGGTGAAATTCACCCAGGCCCACTGTAGCACCTAAGTCTCACGCTGGGGATGTGCAAGGGTTCCAGAACACAACAGGGAGGTCACCGTGCTGTCCCTGCATAGGTTGGTGTGAAGGCTGCATTGGGGGTTGTCAAGGTTGACTGGTCCCTTGCGACCAGAGAAGAATCTCAAGAATGAAGTGAACCGGGGAGCTCTCAGGTGGATGGTATGGAGAGCAGAGCCCTGGACAAGGGCAGAAAGAGTCTGGGAACAGATTGTAGGTGGACTCTCAGGTGGGTGAGCTGGAGATGATGTCCCAGGAGCGGGCATGGAAAGCTACCTGAACCTGTTGTGATTTGGGGAAAATGGTTTTATCACAAGGACTCTGGAGACTGTTGAACATGTATATGACTAAATTATGCCTAGAGGCAGGCTTTCGACTTGGACGTTGAGAGAGAGACTGTGTTCCTTTACTGGCTGGACCAACGGGAAACTGAGGCAGGTGCACTTGTAGTGCCACAGGAGGGCACTTCAGGAGGGATTGAGCAGAAGATCAGCCTGTACGTGATCCAGCGGTCCCAGTCCTCTGTGCAACAGACATTGATGGTGTGTGACCACCGTTCCCTCAAAGGGATAAGAGAGAGGCCCAGAGGTGTGGATTTAGTCTCCCCAGCTGCCCCATACCCCGCTTTCATAGAGTCCTATCATCCATCCAGCCTTTCTGCAGACGCAGTGAATTTTCCCCTGCATGCCTCCATTGTGAGGAGAGAGGAAGAACTGCCTACAAACAGTTGAGTCTCTAGCTGTCTTTCTTAGGTTAGTGTACAGTACAACTTAGCTGTATGTTCTTCTTCGAGTGTTTGCGCATGTACATTCCATTGTAGAGGTGAGTGTTCGCCACATACACCGGTGCCAAATGTTTTTCCCTCAGTGGTATCCATAGGGGACCAGCTCTGGCGCTCTCTGGAGTGGTGCATGTATTCACCGGCATATGGGGCGCTGCCGGCTCCCCCCTCCATCAATTCCTTCTTACTGCCAGTGACTGTGCTGTTGAAAGTTGTATAGTTAATAGTTCCCTTAGTGTTAAGATAGAATTAGTTAGTTAGTCCCGTACGGGACTTAGCCTAGGGACGGGACATGCCCCGATCCCTGAGCTTCAAGCCTTGTGACTGCTGCAAAAGACCTATCCAGTCAATGATCCCCATAGAAATGTTTAGGGGAAACCCACATGAGCGCCATGTGTCGCGTTTGCAAAAGCTTCAGGCCGCGGAACAAAAAGGAGTGGGATGTTTGTCTCCGAGCGCTTCTGTCGAGCCCTCTTCCTCACTTTCTTCCTGATTTGATTTATTTGATGGCCTTTGTGGAGCCTGTAGGCTGCTTCTCTGCTCCCCCAGCCACTTCCCCCAACACTGAAACATGCTGCCCCACCGCATGGGATGAAGACAAGGAGCCATATAGAAGAAAAGGCCCCCACCAAGACAAAGTGTAATTTCAGTGACACGTAGATTGAGAGAGAGAAACTGAGTCCCAGGAAGCAGAAGAAGACAGAACCTCCTTGGCAATTTGTTAAATGGGATCTCTGCTATTGTTTACAACTTTGTCAGACTTGTAACTCCTCCAGGTCCAAAAATTGCGATTGGAGTACTTCCTTTGAGAGTAAATGGAGAGAAACCTAACAATGCATTGTGTCTCTGTCGAGCGGCCTTTCCCAACGCTGTTTGGAGACACACAGATGTTACGTGTGCTTTGCCATGGCTTTCAGCACCTGCCGAAAGAGGAAAAACTGTACAGATGCTACCAAGTGAGGCTGGAGTTGGCAGTCGCTTCTTATGCAAAAGCTTCTAGCTAGTCCTCCGTCATGGCAGAGATGCCAGAAATGTTGGCCAGCCCTTGTGCCGCTTAGGTAAGCGCTTCAAGCTGTCAGACCAGAGGCTTTCAGGTAAGCTGCCCGGTCTTCGAATTTGACTTTGTGATTTATGAGTTTTCTAGTTTGATGCTCCGCAGCAGCAACATCTTGCGTGTCCTAATTATGTGTCAACACGCTGCAAATGAGCTGATCTAATTTGAGCAAAATATCCCCTCCCATCCGCCACCTAATTATAGTGTGATCCACAACTGTGATCTGCATCATCTGGTGAGTTGATTCTGGCCTGTTGCCTGTTGGATTGCTTTATTTTAGTGAATGTGGAAGTCCAGTGATAAGCAATGTAATAACTAAGAGCGCTGTCTAAAGACTAAACATGGCTGAAATTTGTTTGTTAGAAGCCTATGTTGTTGGGTTTCTCAGTCTCTGAGAAGTTATTTATAAAGATAAATAATGGCAGGCTAGTTGAGTAGAAAACACTTCATCAGCTATTTCCCTTTAGTTACAGATGTTTTTTCTTCAAAGCCATGTACTCAGCAAGCGCACAGCTAACGTAGCTGAAATACCAACAGAACAGCCAGTTAAACCTATCACAAGGTTCTGAACAAAGAGTCATGTGTTTCTGGAAACTGAAGAGGGTTTTTAGCTAAAACCTGATGGCAATAAATTAAAAATTGCAAAATAACTTTAAAACATGACTGGGGTCACAGAACGTTATCCCTACATCTGATCTCTGGGTGTAGAACAGTAGAAAGTCTGTCTCTGCTGTAATTTCCCCCAAATTGGTAACAGCTAAGAAGAGAAGGCATTATTTTGATAATGAAGGGAATCTGTGTCAATTTGGAGAACTCAATTAAAATTGTTCAAATGATTTTCTACTTAAAACATAATTTTTATTTATTTATTTATTTATTTATTTATGGCTGGCTGGCTGGCTGGCTGGCTGGCTGGCTGGCTGGCTGGCTGGCTGGCTCACCGAAGACCTCTATCAGGGTGACTTGCCATTTAATTTGCCTACCAGCATTTGTCAGATAGATTTATTGGTATGAAAGAACTGGGTGGTTTTTAAAACGGGACAATAGTTGTCTGATAACATACAAAGTATTTCTGCAAGAATCTAAACAAAAAATGTGGTGCTTTAATATTTTTTTAGCATTTGTCCAAAACTCTTCAGGAGCCATATCTGTGTTTGTCTTTAGTCCCATGAGGATTTGTCTTCTCCTTTTCAAATACTTGCCTTGTGCACTGTTGAGAGAACTAAGCAAGGTTTTTTCATAGTTGTTGTTGGGAAGGTAGTGGGTGAACAATCTTTTGTGGGCTCTTTGTGTCGCAGCATTATGTTACCCCCGTTGATGGATGAAGTGGGCACTGAGGACAGATTTCCTCAGCTACAGGTATGTGCATATGATGCTGGATTTCCTCCAGTTGTTATCTTTTGTGCGGTTAATGTATTGTATTGATTGAATCAGGGAATACTTTTGATGTGAAGGGAAGAACTGCTTGTCTGCTATTGGCCCGAGGTTAGAGGTTACAAACTTTCCAGCCAATGAAAACCATTTGTGCGGACGTTGCACAAATTGCATTGTGTGAGCATCTTATATTTTATAAGATTGGTAACAAAACAGAATACATTTCATGTGAGGCAGGGGAAAAAAAAGTCTTTTATCTAAAGCAAAACACACACCTGCAAGCGAGAGGTACAGACTACCAGAGAAGAGGGTTGGGGGCGACTGATTTTAGCAGTCAAGGATTTGGATTTTGTAAAGTTTTTCATAGGTATAATTTTGTACCATTGTTCCAAAAACCCCACAACCTCATAATAGTAGTGGTAGTCAGAATAGAAAGAAGGGATTTAATTGGGAATGGCAGGTGAGATCACAGAAAACCTAAGGCTTGTGACTAGCTTGAAATGCTACAGGGGAACACATGCAGCACTGCGGCTGTGCCTCTTTTCACTGACTGGAGGGGTTTCCCCATTGCTGTAGTTAATCCACCTCCCCGAGAGGTGGTAGCTCGGTCAATGGAAAAATTTCTCTTCAGCCGACCTAGCCCTGTCTGCACTGTGGGTTAGATCAGCATAGCTACATCTCTCAGGGATGTGCATTTTTCACACCCCTGAGAGAGGTAGCTGTTCCAATGTAAGTTTTCCAAATAGGCCAGCCTGTAATGACATAGAAGCACAAATCCAATTGAAGGTCAATGCGAGTAGTGTGTCCAAATCACTTAGGTTTTTTTAAAAACCTGACTCTGTGAATCCAAATCTCTTAGCCCTTGTCCTCACTAGTTTTAAAAAAAAGAATGTTCTGAACTCGAGTTGGCCAAGTCAAGGTCAAATTCTAGTGAAGACAAGGCAGGTGGTAGTTTTCACATGAGTTAACAGGTCAAGTTAAAGACTAGGGAGCCTAGAGTTTCACTTGACTTGCTAACTGATGTGAAAACTACAAACTGCCCTTGTCTTTACTAGGAGCTGAGCTTGAGTTAAGGGCACACCTCTTTTCTAGTGAAGAGATAGGGCTGGTCTACACTGGGGGTGGGGGGGATCGATCTAAGATACACAACTTCAGCTACGTGAATAGCGTAGCTGAAGTCGAAGTATCTTAGATCGATCTACCTCGGGTCCTCACGGCACGGGATCGACGGCCGCGGCTCCCCCATCGACTCCACTACCGCCGCTTGCTCCGGTGGAGTTCCAGAGTCGACGAGAAGTGCGTTCGGGGATCGGTATATTGCGTCTTAACGAGACGCGATATATCGATCCCCGATAAATAGATCGCTACCTGCCGATACGGCGGGTAGTCTGGACGTACCCATAGACTCAGTTGGGTTTGAAAAATCTCTGCCTAAAATACTAACACACAAAGTAGAGCCTAAAATGAGTGGACAGGCAATATCCCTTGTGCACAATGAGATTTCTTCCTATTCCAATTTAAAGCCAATGGTAAGTAAAGGAAGGATTTTCAAAAGCACTTTTCGCATTGGCCCTGCTGAAGTCAAAAGGCCAACACTCAGTGCTTTTTGAGAACTGCTCCCTTAAAGCAATAGGAGAGAGGAACTCTAACCTGGATCTTAGATAGGAAACAGAAATAAGGAAAAAACGGGAATATTTCAGTTGATTAATATTTCAATTTGAAAAGGATTAGAAGAGAAACTGTAAATTATGTCAAGTATCAGAGGGGTAGCCGTATTAGTCTGTCTCCACAACAACAACGAGTTGTCCAATGGCACCTTAAAGACTAACAGATTTATTTGGGCATAAGCTTTCATGGGTTAAAAACCCACTTCTTCAGATGCAACTGATGAAGTGGGTTTTTTACTGAAGAAAGCTTACGCCAAAATAAATCTGTTAATCTTTAAGGTGCCACCGGATTCCTCGTTGTTTTTGTAAATTATGTATTTCTATTCAAGCCATTGTTGCTTAAAAATACAATTTTGGTGTCGTTTTCATTTACCACTGTGCATTTAAAATGTTGGTTTTTTTACTGTTCTAGAGAAACTACATTTAATTGTGTTCTATGTAGATCTAAATATATGCCATTGTTACATGTTTTTGAATACATTCATAAATGTTTAACCATCTTAGAAGCTTATTCACACATTTGCTTACACTTAACTTTCCCTTAAGCGCCTCTAAACTTTTAGCGAGGTGCCACTTTTCCCTCCAACCACACAGTTATGAATTCTTAATGATTACAGATATACATTCAGTGAAAGCAAAACAAACTAGCTTTGTAATCCCTACCTTCAAATTAGTTCAGACACCATCCAAAATTTCTGATTTGCTTAAAGCATTTGGAGGGGTGAAGGAGAAAGAGTTGATGGTTTTCACCGGTATACTTTTATTTATTTATTTATTTATTTCTCATCCTTCTTAAGATGGGCAGCAGATCTAGAAATGTTCTGAATGAATTAACCTAGAAATGAACTTCCTGACACGTTACGATTAGTTTTACAGTCGTGCCTAAGGAGCTTGAGTGAGAGCGATGCATCATCGTGCTAGATGATCGGTGGATGCATAATAAGAGTACCTGCCCCAACGAGCTTACGATCTAAGATGGTCCAAATCTGGAAGAGATAGTGTTGTTCCCATTTTACAGATGGGCAACTGAACCACAAAGAGATTACCTGTCCTGGCCAAGGTCATGCAAGAAGTTTGACAGAGCTGGAGATTGAATCTAGATTGACAGAGTCCCAGCCCAGTCCCTTAACCATGAGGCTACCTGTGATGGTTCTCAGGATACCTGTGACCATGAGTTGCCTTGTGACCCTCTGCCTCTAATGTGAGGGCGTCTTGCTTGTGTTGAGTGTTAGCTCCCTAACATCACTAGCCTGTTAGCCGCTCAAGCCCTCTCCTCTGTGCTATGCCAGCCCTGTCTTCACCTTGCAGGCTAACAATAGGTGACCCCAGTCTCCAAGTTGCTTTGAATCATTGCCCTGTGGTATCTTGCCCTTGACTCTGGCTATTCACAGAAATCCCAGATCCTCTGCCCCCAGAAGAGCAGGGTACCCCAATTTACCAGTTTTACCTTAATCCTCCACTCCTGTTACACACACACACAGCATTTCTAATGAACCACAATAAGGTTTTATATAAAGAGAATAGAGATTCTACTAGAAACAAGAAAGTGTGGTGGGAAACAAATGGTCTACGCTGATTAGTAGTTTCCTTTCCTTTCTAACAAAGTAGGATTTCCCCCCAAAGTTCAGTCTGTCGTACACCTGGCGGGCTTCCCAGGAACCAGTTTGTCATGACAACATCCACACACTCAAAGATGTCTCCTCGGTGAAAGGATGCTGAGGTGGGCCCCCCATAGACATAATCAGTCTTTTGTCTTTATTCGTAGACATAGGACTTGCTGGGCTCAGCATCTCAATGCCTAGCTGATTTAGGAGCCTAAATCTCATTTCAAAATCATTTGAGGCAGTTGGGAGTTTACATTCCATCAGCTGTTGTTGGAATTTAGACTTCTGGGTGCCTAAATCACACTTGAAAATGAAATTTTGGATCCTAAATCAGCTAGGCGTTGTGACACCGAGGGCAGCAGTGTCTAAATATTTTTTTTAAAATCTGGGCCTATGAAGGCAGAATATGGGTATAAATAGTAATGTCAATTTCCTTGAAGACATGTGGTGCAAGTTTGTTTAATATCGCTGCTCTACAGCCAAAATGCTTCTGAAATAAATGTAGTCAAACTTTACTAATTCTGGGTCACTGAGAACGAAAATGATGCTTAAAATTGTTGATTGGCTCTAGTTTTCAAGATATGCTATTGGGTCAGTATATACGACCCTTGACTTGGGAATGGCGGAGGATAAGTGAGTTATAAAGGGAAGGGATCTCAATTTAAACCAGAAATGACTAAAATACATCTTTGACTGGATCTATGAATAAATCTATGACTGGGTTTGGACAGTACTTGCTTTTTAGGCAAAACAATGAATGATGCAATCTGAAGCTGGTATTACGTCATCCATGATATGAATTGCATCATCTTATTCGTAGAAGTCATGGATGATGCAGTCATAACGAAGCTTACATGACTGCTGAACAAATTGCCCTATATCAGCTCTAGAAATCATACAGTGTCGTGCTCTCTTATTTGTCAGTGTTTGATTTTGCAAAGGGACACATTTCTGTTTAGTCAAAGTGAGCAGAGATGCCTCGTACTTGTGTGAACAGTGCAGATAACTTCTGCTATGTTTGTAGTGAAGTGACTTTTGCATCACAAAAGCGCAGTATAACCACTATGGTTAAGAAAGCCTATCACCTTTATTTTGGCTGCAAAAGTGGAGATCAGGACAAAAGGTGGGCCCCACACATATGCTGCAACACTTGTGCAACAAATCTTCACCAGTGGTTGAACAGGAAAAGGAAATCTATGCCTTTTGCAGTGCCAATGATTTGGAGAGAGCCAACAGATCATACCAGCAATTGTTACTTATGCATGGTGCCTCCAGATGGGAAAGGTGTGTCAAAGAAGAAAAAGTGGACTGTGCATTATCCAAACATTCCATCAGCTATACGCCCAGTACCCCACGGAGAAGGACTGCCGGTTCCTGATGCACCAGAATCATTCTCACTTGAGTCAGACGAGGAAGAGGATGAAACTTCTGGTCCTGAACCATCAATGTCACAGGACCCACATTTTCTCCCATCCTCCTCCTCTGAACCACACCTCATAACACAAGGTGAACTGAATGACCTTGTCAGGGATTTGGAACTACCCAAGAGTAAGGCAGAGCTGTTGGGCTCCAGACTACAGCAGTGGAATCTCCTGGCAGGTGATGTTAGCCTTGGTTGCAACATGTCATTAAAGATACATTTTTTGCACTCTCATCTAGATTTTTTTCCACCGAACTGCGGAGCAGTGAGCGACGAGCACAGCGAGCGATTTCACCAGGACATTGCAACAATGGAGAAACGCTATCAGGGCAAATGGAGCCCATCAATGCTGGCAGACTATTGCTGGACAGTGACAAGAGATGTCCATTTAATGAATACAAGAGACAAGCCAGGAAGCGCCGAGTAGACACTGAATAGGACTAAACTATGTACATAATAGTTTTTTGCCTTTTGTTTCATAATAAATTTTATTTATATAACCCTTCTGCTGATTTTTAAAGTGTTACATAAACAGGACAGGTGAAATATTATCATGTAAAGCAACCATAAACACATGAAAAGACCTAGGTTTACAATTTATGATTAAAACTCTACTATCTACACAATATACATAGACTTAAAATGTAAAAACTTAAATATCTTAGAAACAGTAGCCAATCAGTTGTTTTAATTGTCATATTTGAATTCAGCACATCAAAATACATAATAAATAGCACATTTTATCTCTGAAGCAGACGACTTCTCAAAAATTGTAGACCAGTGTATCATGTGTATTCAAAAATTGCTAGATATGCAGGTGCAAAATCCACTATAGCTTTTTCTATCCCCTTCAATGTTCTAATGGTCTCTATTAACATGAAAATCATTTAACAATATATAAAGTTTAAATTACAGTAGGTAAATTACTGTTTTTCCTATGTGCAATTCTCATTACACAGTATAAGTGCTGTAGATAAGATATACAGCACATTAAAATTCATATTTCCAGTTTTAAAAACCTATTCATGGAGATGAATGTGTTCTTAGTTGATTACATCTCCTAAAATTCATGCTCAATGCACACACTCATTAGAGGAAAATTCCTATGTTAGTCCACAAGAACGTACGTAGCCAAGGAGAAATTAAACAACAAGATTAAGGTGGAAGGACTGCACGACCAGCACATAAAAATAAAGATGAGCAGTTTCATTATGACTTGAATTGGTTATTTAGAGTGAAGTTCTGCTGATGTTCAGAAATGTGTTAGTGCGGCTATAAAATGGTTTTGATGTAATTAAAAGCTACTAAATTGAAAAGAGCTGGGGATACCTAATGCGGGGTGTAGAGGTGTGTGTGAGTTGTAGCTTCAAAAACTTTATTTAGTCACTTTTTAAAGGTAGAGATGAAATGATAAATGAACTTTTTCTTTAATAAGGAAAATGAGTATAATGAAATAGAAGCACTGAAATCTAAAAGGAATATGCATTAAAATGGTTTATTTAAACAGCCAGTTGGATTCAGGAGGAGCATCAGAACATTTGACTTTTACTTGGAAAATGTTGGCCTGAAAACTTACTTGCAAACATGTCGCCAAAATCCTTATTTAGGCTCTCTGATTTTCAAAAGCATCGAAGATTCAGTAGCTGGGACCTGCTGGGTACACAGCTCTTCTGAAAACGTAGGCCACTTACTTAGAAGATCTCAAGCAGTGGTCCTCAACCTGTTTACTGTGGTGGGCCACATATGCAGCTCTCTGTGTTATATGGGCCACATCCATACAATATATATACTACCTGTACGGCCCTGAGGATGTCACATGGGCCACGGCTGTGTGCTGAGAACCACTGTTCAAAAGGATCTGAAGGGGGAAAGTGTAGGGGCTTTAGTAATGAATGAGTCCAGGAAGGTCATTCCAGGCACAGAGGGCTGCTTGCAAGAAATGAAGATCCGTTTGGGAGGAGAGGGAACTGGGCACGTGTAAGCAACTGTGATTTTTGTTGCCCAAAGCAGAAGAAGAGGGAGAACTGGTAGCACACATGAAAATCTCAAAACGTTATTTGACTTGGAAAGTGCTAAGGGATTCTTTGTTGGAAGGAGGGGTTAGGGTTAGAAATACATGAGCTGAAGAAGCTTCAGGTAGAAAAGCAGAGGCATTTTGCACTTCAGACCTTTTTTGGGCCAGAATATCTTCCTTGATGGCATTAACGACGCAGAGATGTTTTTCTGTCAAATATATTCTGACAATTCAGTTGCCAGAAACATTCAAGTGGCAGAACGCGCCTGTAATTACTAACAATATGCTTGCCATGGAGTCTGTAAACTCCCTCACGAAAGCCCGAAACGGCCCTTCACGTTGTCTAGAAATAGCAGCAATAACCATGGTAATCAACTCTTCTCTGTGCTGCTGAGGTTTGATCCCTTTTGCGGATAGGCTGCAATATAGTCTGTTGATTTTTCTGTAGCTGCAGCACCCCCCCTTTCCACCCTATCTAGCCTCCTTCCCCACCAAACCCCTGCACGCCGTCAAGCTGTTGTCCTCCCAGCCCCACTCACCTCCCATCATCCAAGACAAGGCCAAGGCAGATTTTGTGTGGACTGGGGAGGGGTCACACCCCAGCAGTGCTCCCCGGGAACCGAAATGGGCCTGGAAGTTGCCTCAGTAGGAGACAGTTTTGCCTAGCTCAACCTTTCCAGACGACTGTACCCCTTTCAGGAGTCTGATTTGTCTTGTGTCCTCCAAGTTTCACCTCACTTAAAAACGACTTGCTTACAAACTCCGACATAACAATACACAAGTGTCACAGCCACACCAGTATTGAAAAATGGCTGACTTTCTCCTTTTTCCCATATTATTATAAAATAAATCAATTTGGAATCTAAATATTGTACGTATATTTCAGTGTATAGTATATAGCAGGGGTCGCCAAACTTACTGGTCCTCCGAGCGGCATTCGATAATCTTCAGAAGTTCGAGAGCCGGGCGCTGCTCGGGGCTTCTGCTCTGCGGCAGGTAGTGGGGCTTGGAACTTTGGCAGGCACCTCCCACGGGGCTGGTGCTCGGGGCTTCAGCAAGACCGGGGCTCAAGTCCTGGCAGCCACCTCCTTCAGGGCTAAAGCCTGTAGTTCCCTACCCCACTAGGCAGAAGCCTGAGCTTCCCCCTGCCCCAGTCTGGTAGGTGGGCTTGCAAGCTGCAGTTTGGCTACCCCTGATATTTAGAGCAGTATAAAGAACTCATTGACTATATGAAATTTTAGTTTGTCCTGACTTCACTAGTGGTTTTTCTGTAGCCTGTTGTAAAACTAGGAAAATATCTAGATGAGTTGATATCTTCCCTTGGAAGACCTCTGCGTACCCCCAGGGGTATGTCTACCCTTGGTTGAGAACCACGGGCTTAGTGGATAGAGCACTGTAGAGTGGGTCAGGAGACTTGGATTCTATTCCTGGCTCTGTCACTGGCCTGCTGGATGATCTTGGACAATTCACTGCTTCTGTGTGCCTCAGTTTCCCCATCTTTAAAATCAGGATAATGGACTGACTTCCTTTGCACAGCACTTCGAGATCTACTGATGAAAAGACCTGGGCATTATTATTTACTCTCTGACCAGCCTGGCTGAGGTCTACACCTTAAAAATTATATCGACCTAGCTACGTCGCTCAGGGCTGTGGAAAAATTTCACTCCCCAGGTGACGTAGTTAGGTCGACCTAACCCCCGCTGAAGACATGACTAGGTCAACGGAAGAATTTTTCCTACCTAGCTATCGCCTCTCGGAGAGGCGGATTACCGACATTGATGGAAAAGCCCCTTCTGTCGACGTCAGAAGCATCTACCACTGCAGCAGCGCAGCGCCATAGCTGTGCCACTGTCGCTGCTGTTGTATAGGCATACATCTAGTGAGCCCAGAGCACAGACAGTGTCACCCATCTAGAGTGGTAGCAACAACTCCACAGGTATCCTAGAGACAGAGCTCTAGTGCCCCAGAGCAGTGCCTGCATAGATTCCTAGCTGCCTGCGATCCACGTATATTGGTGTCGATGACACCCATGACTTTGTTTCAGACTGTGAGGCTGCTGGCAGCGATGGGTTTTCCTACCTTCCATGTTGCATCTATAAGGTAGACTTTTAACGACAGAGATTTTAGCAGTCTGTATTAAATGGGAAGGGCTTTATTGATTATCTATGGGTAATATACCATATCTACTGCACAGACATAAAAACAACTCATCCCTTGAAGACTTTAATGCAGAGAGAAGGGATTCCCCTGGGTTTGCTCTTTGCCGGCCTTGCCATCTTTGTCTCTTAGTAAGGGAGAATTATGCTGTTCCTATGGTGTTGGCTTTTATTAAAGCCATCGCTTCAGCACCTTTGGCTTTTGGTGGCAGTTCAAAATGTAGGGAAAGGCTTAAGAGCTGCGAGAGAGCAGAAGTTAAGTGCTGCAAGCTTTTCAAATACATTTCCCCCAAGATGGCTGCCAAAGGGTAATCCACTCGCTTCCCTGAAGACTGTAAGGGGCCAAGTCTTTATGTGTTTGAACCTTTTGGATGTTGCTGCAATGCAAACAATAAGAATAACAGTAATGTATTGTTCTAAGTTTAGAAGACAGACAGAAGAGGAGCCAACAGAGTACTTTGCCAAATGAGTGTTTATTTGTATTAAAATTGCGCTTAGAGACTCCAACCAAATGACATACTAAGGCCTGGTCTACACTACACAGTTACGTTGACGTAAACTGCCTTGCATCGACCTAGCTGTGGAAGTGTCTTCACTTAAATTTGGCTCCTGATGACGTAAGTGCCTCTCTATTCTGATTTAGTAACACCACTTCCCTGAGAGGCGTAGGGTCAGTCCGTGTAGTTAGGTTGATACAGTGTCAGTGTAGGCATTATGTTGCTTATGTTGACTGTCACTAGCTTTCAGGAGCCGTCCCACAGTGCCCCAAACTGACAATACAATCGATAGAATTGCACCTGGTGAGGACGTGCACCCCCTAAGAGACCACCCTTTCCCAAAAGTGTTCACAGTCTCAAGGGACAAGATGAAGGATGGGAGATGAAACAGAGGCACAGAGAAATTACGTGACTAGCCCCAGGTTGTGCCGCGGGACAGTGTTCAAAGCAGATATAGAATCCCAGCTTCAGGACTCCCAGTGCAGTGTTCTGTCCGCTAGGTCACTCGGAAGTAATTGGGACTACAGACAGGCTTAGAGTTAGATGTGTTTAACATAATTTCCACCTTGCATTTAGCAGTGACACTCTTGAGTTAATTTCCCAGACCCGAAGAAGAGCTCAGTGTAAGCTCGAAAGCTTCTCTCTCACCAACAGAAGTTGGTCCAATAAAAGATGTTACCTCACCCACCTTGTTTCTATAATATCCTGGGAACAATATGGCTACAATAACACTGTATGCAACATTGGGTCACATTCAGAGTTGATGCTTATTAGGAGCAAGAAATTTAAATATAGACTTACTCCCCCCAGTTAATAAAGATTCCTTTATCTTATGAAATTTTGTTTCATGGTATGATTTTTGAGCACTTTACAGATATTGCTTTAGAATATAAATGTCTTTGTTACGGTAAAAGCAGCAAAGAGTCCTGTGGCACCTTGTAGACTAACAGACGTATTGGAGCATGAGCTTTCGTGGGTGAATACCCACTTCTTCAGATGCACCCACGAAAGCTCATGCTCCTATACGTCTGTTAGTCTATAAGGTGCCACAGGACTCTTTGCTGCTGTTACAGATCCAGACTAACACGGCTACCCCTTTGATATTTGTTCCTGTAAGCCTTGTGATTCAGAAGTGTTGAAGTTTTAACAACTGTTTATACAAGATAGAATGATCCAAGTTTTAGTTTATATAACTTGAATTTCTGGGACACTCTAGGAGACAAATATTCAAAATGCAGATAATCTGCACAAACTCACAACTGAACAAACTAAAAAGTATTATTTTTGATAAGTGGCTGGAGAAATTTTGTGGAAAGACTTTACTTTGCTGTGACTGTTGTATTTGGAGAGCACAAATGCAAACAGTGGGAGAACAGTTTTATGGTTATTAAATGTCTAAAATGGTGATTCTTTGCTACAGAACACTACTTACAACCATTTGTCTATTTTCATTGAAATGAAAATTTTCTTTGATTTGAAGAATATTGATGATTTTTCTCTTTGTAGCCTAGAAAAATAACAACAAATGATTCATTTTCTTATAATAAAACTCACTTGCACAGCCCACCAAAAAAATAAAAATCATTACATTGACCAAGTCCCACAGATATATTCTTGTAAGCCTTACATTTATGTAGTTAACAAATGCCAAAAAAAAAAAAAAAAAAAGGGGGGGGGGGGGGGGGGGGAGGGGATTTATCATTTAAGCTACTGATGCACTGCCAGTTTTTAAAATTTCCTATTTAAGTATTTACACTATCAAATACAGATACTTAAAGTCCAAACTTGTGCAAGCTGTTTTGTTAATTTCCATTAGCTTTCTTGCACATCATAGCAGATATTTGGCAATAAGTATGGACAGATCTTAGAATTTTTAAGACAAGGCTTTAGCTACATTCTTAGAAGTGCTTCTGCATTTGTTATGTAAATGCTATAAGAACACTTCATGAATGCCAAGTAAATCAATTATTTTTTGTTGATTGGATTTAATAATTTAAGATTCTGAGTTAGCATATTTCATAAACAAAGTCTGCAGGTTTTTTATACTGTATGTCAAAGATGCAACAATCATTTTTTTATGTAAAATGAATTATTAGTGTGTAGTTTGGGTTTAGGCTTAAGCTCTCATGAGTGTGAGAAACAGTGAAGGCTGCCCTGCGTTGCATAATAAAGGCAGGTCCTATACTGCACTTTCTGACGCAATGCTATTAATTTGTTTCAGGCCTGACAAGTGATAGCTCAGCTCTTTCAATCTTGGGCAAGAGGATATTTATTTATTTTGAAATATGCCGTATAGTAGTTTTCGTTTAAGTAGAAAGATGTCCCGTCTAGACAGACCCCACCAAAGGTATTTCTTTCGTTACCTAATTTGTTTTGAACCAATGTCTTCAACAGCAAATGGTCTGAGAGTATTGTCTCATAGCTTCAGCCTCACATTTTGCTATGAAAATGGTAACACTTTAAAATTGGTTGTGTCATGACTTGCCCAGTGGGTTGGATGATGGGAATCCAATTTTCACTCCCCACCTATTTCCCCCTCCCCCAGGCTTCTAGACAATTGATCACTCCATTCTCAGACCAGCAAAGTCTGTGGGAGCATCCTTAGAGGATAGGGTGTCCATCTTGTCATTTCTCAGGTTTTCCTCTGCGCCAGATGAAAAGTACTGGTGGTTTGGAACTGGAGATGTCCATGTCTTGACTGGAAAGTGAAAGAGTGTAAAATGAAGTGGGTTTTTTAGGGGTATTGTTTTTCCTTTCACTTTTGTGTCACTTTGAAGTATTTACATGAATGAAACCTGTTTGAAAGGTGGTTTTTGATGGGCTGTAATTTTAGTCGTGAAGGAAAACTTTTTAAGTATTCTAATTTTTTTAATAAAAGGAAATGATGAGACTATCAAGTGTATTTTTTCAGGCTAGGGAAGTTAACTGTAATCCTGGTTTTAATTAATAGAAATACAAATGGAAGGCTGTAAATGAGAGATTGAGGTAAAGAATTGGTCAAATCACTCCTATGTCTACTATAGCTATAAATAAAGCAGTTTGGTGTTTCAGTATGAACAAATATTTCCATTGTGCTCGAGAGAGGTTTTTTCTCATTGCAGTCCAAAATAATAAAAGAGGGGCATGGCTTGAAAATTGAAAGTCTTCAGGTGGGAGGAACATTTTGGGACTTTCTAAATAAGATATAAGTATGGAGAGGGATATTAAAAAAAATACATGCTTTGAAACTTCAAGGGAGATTGAATATATATATATATATATATTGTGTCGTAACAAAGATATGATCATATTACATTCCCAGACCAGGCGGTGTTTTAAAACTGGAGTTTTATTAAACTTAGTGTCAAACTACACACACACACACACACACACACACACACACACACACACACACACACACACACAGAGCGTGCCCATGGCAAGTGCTTTTGAGTCTCTCATGAGCATACACCTGGGACCACATCCTCTTCACCTTGGCTGAGTCCTCTTTGACCTCTTTAACAGAGCACCAATCCTTCAAGGGACAGGGCACAGTAAAATAACCCGGGCATTCCAGCTGGTTTTTAACCAAAAACATTGACACTGACGTTAAAAAAATGGACGTTGACATACATACACACTAACTTGTGCGTGCCACAATCAGGTGTGCCTTCTTGTGATACACACATTCACAATACAACTATGTTCCTGAAGGTCCAGAGACTCTCTGAAAGGGATTCATCGTCAGAGTTCATTCACCCAAAAAGAATTGTGGGCGGGTTTTCAGGGATCACAAACCTTGTTTAAAGACCTGGGCTCCACGTACTGACCATTTGATCTGTTTCTCTATAGCTGTTGTTGCAGTGATGTTTAGGAGAAGGGATTCCTTGTACTGATACGAAATGTCTCTTATAGTGCACCCATCACCATGGTATCCGAATGCTTAAAGCTTTCGTATATACCTTATTTGCTACAGACCATATAACATTAGTTTTAGAGACACTATTTCCATTTATTTAAAAAAGTCTAAGATCCTTTAAATGTTACACTTGAGTCATTTCTTTCTAATTAAGCTCTTTGGGGAGAGGACTGTGCTTTCCTTTGTGTTAGTGAAGTACCTGGTACTACCAGCAGCAAACTCCAGTAATATATGTTGCATGTGTTACAGTACATCACTTCTATAGCATTTCCCACGAAAGGACCTCAACAGCACCTTGTCAGAAGTAATGAATTTTCTCTACCGCCCTGTCAGGTAGAGCGGTCATTCTTTCCCCCCCATTTCCCATGGGGAAAGTGAGTCACGTGGCGCATAAATGAGTTAACCTAAGTCAGTCACTCGGCAGAACTGGGATTGCAACCCATATCTCTGTCACAGTGCTGTGCTTTCTGTAGCAACTGAACCATTCATCTCTGCTACAGAACCATACATCTGTGTCACACGGAAGCTGATGGGTCTGATTCCATGGGCTTTGTGAGGTGCCAAGAGGCAAAGATGAACTTCTGCATGTTTTAGGTGCAGGAGAGAGTTGTGCTCTGTTGTGCCTTTACAGCTAGCGTAGGAAGGATCCCTCAGGGCATCTGGGAGGATCACCGTGAAGCAGGAGGGATCTGATCCGAGTGGAATTGCAGGCTACTGCTTCTTCTGTGGTGCTTGTGGACCTGAGGAAAATGCCTTTTCCCTCCGGGCTGCGCTGGTAGTTGGTGTCACTAGCTCTAATAGGAAAGGATCTTTGAGCTATCATCGTGCCACATTTTGTGGCATCTGCAGTCTATGGATGGCTTACAGAGGGCGACCTCTAAAGGAAGATGTGATGGGGTGTCCACCCCACCCAAGACCGGAAGGGGGTTAAGATGGCCAGGTGGGCCAATTAACTGCCCAGGCTGCTCCAGGAGGAGGAGCCAAGGAGCAGGGATTAATCAGCCACCAGGCTCAGCTGGGCAGGAACAGGAGGGGCCTGTATGAAGCCCAGAAGCAGAAGGGGGCTGCAGGGGGGTAGTCTGCAGTCACTCCCTGGATGAAGGGAGGTGTGTTGGGCCCATAAAGGGTAGTCCAGAGTTACTGCCTGGGAGGAGGGAGACTGGCAAACACAGAGAGTGGGGAAGCCAGGAAGGTGGGAGAAGGCTCAGAGGAAAAGCAGCAAGGAATAGGAGTGCAGACCTTGGCTGCTGATTAGAGGCCCCCAGAGGGAACCCGGAGTAGAGGGTGGGTGTGGGTTCCCCTAAGCCACTAGGATATGGCACAGACTGGGCAGAGGACAATGGACTGCCTGGGATGATCTGCCCTAGAAAGACTTTGCTACCACCCCTTGAAGGGGGGACCCATATATTGACCTGTCCAGAGGGCTGAGTCACAAAAAGGAGGTTGTGGTTCCTGGTGTGAGAGGGGTCCGCAGGGCAAGAGGACGACAGGATAGACCCCACCAGAAGAGGGCGCAATGCCTGGCAGAGCGAGTCCCCAGGACAGGCAGGAGGAGTTGCCACTATCTATGAGTGGATCCCACGACAGAAGAGCATTGCGGTAATTATTTCGGAAGCTCCAAAGGGCTCACTATGGCAAATGCAGAGTCTGGAAAAGACTGACATTTGCTTTTGAGTATTTCAGAGATTCAGAAAGGATCCTATGGAACAAAACATGGCCGCTAAATTCAGGGTGGAACATTAGTCTGTCCATTTCGATATACTGTGATTCTATTGTGAAATGAAATCTTAAAAAGTAATTAATACTTGTAAATTGCAAATCCTATCAAAGTGCGTGGGGCAAAACATTTGCTAGAGAAGACAAAAGAAAAGGTAAAAAATTGCCAGATATTTCCCCTTTCTTACCAGTAATATCTTATGATGTTGTCTCATCCACTGGGCAATTCAAGAGGATTTTGCTTAGAACACATAATCTGTAGAGATTAGTTCACTTTGAGGTGCCTGTTCTAAGTGGCTTATTAATATTTAAGTTGGCTTTGCAGTAAGGTATGTGTATTAAAACAAAAATTGAGAACTTTTTTAGATAATGGCTCTGATGAAATAGCGCTGTCAAGGAGCTATCAAAGAGATCAAAAGTACTTATAAGTGCCATGAAAAGAATACTAAAGACCGCATAGGATGTACATGTGATGGTGGGTCAGGAAAAGAGTAAAATGTGAAGTGTTTTTGCTCGCATGAATAGGTGGCAGTGGAACAGAACTATGCCAGTCTAACATTGTAACCTGGCTTCTTTGGAACCAGAAATTACGGAGCTGTTCAAGCCCTTAGTTTGGGAGCGCACCAATTCTCGTCTTGCAACAGAAAGTAAATTTGAACGTTAACCAAAGCACACGTTGCCACACTTCTGTAGCGCTAACCATCTTGCTTACGGTGAAGTGCACGTGATGTGGGAAACTGAGCGCTTGAACGGTTCGGAATCCAGGAGTCGGATGGTTTGCTTTACAAATAAAAGGACGCTGCAAGCCGTATTGGTGCGAGAGAGAGAGAGAGTTGTAGGTGGGAATCATTTTGTCTCAGTAAGTGCAGATCCTTCTTGACCTATTTCATAATTGCAAATTGACAAAGCCATTTATTTTTAAACACAACCATCCCATCTGAAAATGTTGATCTGAAGTGGAAGCAAATATTTTGTGCATTTATTATAATAATGCCACATTGACTATACCGAGTTCTTTATATTGGGATAATGATTTAAGGCCCGTCAGGATTGAATTATCAGTGCTCTCCCACTCTCATCCCCTGTTCAAGGGGGATCAAAGGGAGACTGGTCTCTGAACTTCTGGGCCTGCAGTTGTGATGGGCTCTTGCATGTAGTCCATCTGTTTTAAAGGCGTGTAACACTAAAGAAATACCAGCAGAAGTCCCAATATTGTTATGACAGTGAATGTCTGTGACCATATTTCATGGGTGGTGCCTTCCTCTCTCATTAAGTTGCAGAATCAGATGGAGAGAGATTCTTTCCCATTCACTTCAAAGGGAGAAAAACGCTGCTTTAAACATTTGATTTTTAAGTATTAATATCTAAGTTTTGGAGGACGAATGTAGGTTTTGATTTAAATTTAGTTTGTTTTATTAGCTTATAGGAAGGCAAAGCCGGAGTTGTTGTTGTTTTGTTTTATTTCTGCAAAAAAGATAATCTATACCCCAATTCATCCCATCCCCCACTACACACTCACTGTACCTCTGCTCTTCTGAAACCTTTCCCATTTAGCTACATATTGACCTTGGTAACAATGTGCTTCAGTCCAATTTCTGTGGCTGGCTGACAGCGCTGTTTTGGCCCTGAGACCTCTGGGTTTGTGTGCGTTTCAATCATGAGAAATACTAAATTGACAGTTACTTTCAAGTTCATGCCATACCATCAATTCCCTGCTGCTCCACACTGTGTGGTTTCATAGCTGTTCTTTTGTATCCAATTTATTGCAAATGAGCTTCATTTGTTGACAGATTTTGAGATTTTCATGGTCAACCTGTGCATTGTAATACACTTTCCTGTTCTTTGATCTTGAAATAATTTATTGCATAATGAATCATTATCCTGTTGTCTGACAAAACCTCACCGAGCGGATGGTGTCTAAATGGAATAACATGTTCACAGAATGTTACAGTAATGGTCTCTGCCCTTAACAGTTCCTAATTTATTGCGAGACAGACTGTATAGCTACTTGTGCCATTCACTGAGTTCTCTTTTGGCACAAAGAGTGGAAGGATGCTCTTGTGGTTAAGACGTTGGACAAGATTCGAGAGATCTGAGTTCTGTTTCCAGTTCTGCCTGCATGACATTGGGCAAGTCACTCAGTATGGCTTAGGTTCCCCATCTGTAAACTGATGAGAATATTTCCCTCCTTAAAATGTATGTCAAGTACTCAGATACCGTGATATGGAATATCATAAACCAGCCTATAAATAAAAGATTACTGGGACCATAACTCAGTGCTGTAGCAGTGTTTTGCCAGTGCGTAGATGTGATTTACATCCTATGGCGTGAACCAACTCTCTTAAACTTGTATTAATAATTTTCTGCAACCTTTGGTATAGTGGTGTGGTTTTTTTTTTTACTTTTGATCTATGACCTTGAATATGGTATGGGATAGGACATAATCATATAAAGCTATTATAGCTTATTCTTCGTTCTTATAATGGATTGTGTTCTGTTTCTTGGGAGCAATTTTGTTGGGGATCATAGTTTTTTTGTGGTATGAGCTCCCAGGTGTATGGTTATGCTTTATGCCCTGATCTGTTACTTTGTTTTTTGCTTCTACTTCATCATTTTACCAGATTGCTTTAATTGTGAGGGTGCAACGTGTACTGAAAACTGTATCCCTAGAAATGTGCATTTTCATAACTTTGCTGACGGAATAATTTTGTTCTATACTTTACCCAAGGTAATAGAGGTATCACTTGTTCTTGATGGCTAGTCTAGATTCCAGACAGCAAAGTGAATAGGTTATCAATCTGGTACAAATGTGTACATGCACAATTAAATTGTTTCTGGCTAATCATGTGAGAACACATGCAGTAGGATGTGTTTAAACTTCTCAATTTACTTGTTTGGTTATAGATCATCTGGTTACCTTTTCAAGGGGTTATTATGATAAAGACAAATCTGTGATTTTATTTGGGATCTAAATGCTAAAGTGGGGGTGGCACTTTGTGTATGCCTTAAACATTTACATGTTAATATTACATGCACTGCATTAGCTCCTTAAAGCCCAAACAGAGACCAAGGTCCTACATTGCTAGGCACTTTACAAATGCTGGTGAAAGACAGATCCTGCCCCAAAGTGCTTACAACTGAAATAGACAGTACAGCATGGGAGGGGAATCAAAGGCACGTTGAGATGTACTAATATGGCCAAGGTCACAGCAGGTCAGTTGTCAAACCAGGATTAGAACCCATGCCTTCTGAGGCCGTCTAGTGCTGTATCCATTAGGCAGCACTGCCTTGAGTCTTACTTTTGTTGCATGGTGGACTTCAAGAGCTGGCTAGTGTGGGGAGAGCTTTGAAAACGTATTGCACTTGGTAGGTGTTTTCCCTTCCTTTTAGTGTTTAAAAACTCGAATAAATGTCCAATTGAAGCGACTCATGTAAAGTCTTGTTCCTTAAAGTACACTGTCTTTTTAAATTCTACTTCGGGTTTACCAATCCCTTAACAAATCACTTTACAAATCTCTGCTCCAAGACTACTAGACTGGATCTCAGTTCCATGTCCTGTATATGTGTAAATTATAGTCTTTCATATTTCTCGAAGTGTTTTATGGCAACTATCTTATAAACACATCCCTGGCCGTCTCCCTTAGGGAGATTTGTTAGCTTCATTTTAGGGCTGTTGAGAAAAATCTCACGCGTTGCTTTGCTTCTTAAGAGTGATAGCAGAGTATTTCCTATCTTTAAAGGTCATGCTTTGTCATTATCGTCCTCATACACCTCTGTTTCACATTCACTCTTTCCATCTCACTTTCCTTCTGATACTCGCCTTGCTCCAAAAATGTGTGCTCAATGAATGCCTAAATAAACAGATTGGTTTTTCTACGCTGCAGACCATTTTATCACATGTTAACAAGGGCACACAGTGATGGCTGCATGGCAGTACATTATGACCATAACTGTAGATCTCAGAGAGATTGTAGTAGGAACTGTAATAATTCACTTCGTAGCTCTCTTGATCCTCTAATAACACAGCATGCTACAGGGCATCATGACATGAATGAGATGCTGCTCGTTTCATTTTCCTGGTGATTTTGCCACTATCTTCTGTCATTAACAATATACACTGAAGTCTCTTTCTAAAAACCCATTGGTTCATCCTTACATTGCACTTAAATATTCTTCCTTATGAAATGATGTAATTGATGACCTGGAATGATTCCTGTATTCCTCCTTTCTCTGTTCAGTACACCACAACAATATGATGCCCACTACCTTTGAACTATAACTTCAACCATGTTTCCTCCAGCATCTCATTGGGAATCTGATCTGGAATCAAGGATTTGCTAAATGGCAAGACTGCTGCTTTGGTCTGATTCTGTGAAAGAGCTGGAGTAAACCTTTTTGTTTTTTAAAATGCTTTATTGTGTTTCTTGCGGAATTGAAAGGATTCATGTGTGGAGGGGAAGGATCGGTTTTCAATTCGCTCTGAACAATTTCAACCATCTCTCTACGTTTACCAAGACAGAAAAGAAGGGGGTGGAGTTAGAAGACTTTTCATAGTTTTAAGTTATAAAATTCAAAAAGGAGGGGGGAAAACCCATTTTGAAGAATTATCAGCAGAAGTTCAGGAAAATTTTTCTTACTTTATAGCTATAGCATGTTTTAGTGCAGCCATCTTATACTATCTCTCCAACTCTCCACTAGTTTAGACAGAGATCGTGACATTAAGGAGTTACACTCGTATAAATGAGCAGATAATCAAACCCTAAATCTTTTAGGAATCTTTTACTGTTCTCCCTTAAGACTGGCATTCCCCTCGCTCTCAGATCACCTCCTGAAATGTTAAAGCAAATCCTGATTGCAAATGAACAGTGGACAACTATGTGTGTGTAATGTTCCAAGTTTAATCTTTGTGATCATTAGGCAGCAGTAAAGATCTTGACTCGTTCTAAGTGACTTCTTTACCCGGTGTATACTGGATTGTTCAGAGTACCAAAAGATTTTGCTCAAAGCAATTGAGCTGAAATGAAAGGGAGAACCCCCAGTGCAGATCTTTGAATATAAGTTGTCCAACGTTTGTGTCAGTGTTAAAAGATCCTTCCAGCATTTAAATTGAGTCTTTTGTAATAAATATACCATAATCTGCCATGTCATTTGTGGAAACTGAAGTATTTCAAAAGCCAAGGTAGGGAGGAAAGATGCATTTGGAGCTGCTGAAGTACTTTGCCCCTGCGATCCCGAGATGAAAGAAATTCTGGTAGGGTGGACTAAGACAAATGCACTGTTTTGTGTATCTTGCATAATTTGCATGCAGAATAAAGTAAGAGGAGAATAATAGCATATAATTTATTTAAGAATGGAGTTATTCACGTATGCAGGACAATAAAGCTGCTGAAATCCTTTCAAAATTAAATCTGATGGTTGAAATACCGGTGTTTTAACCAGACCACTGACATTTATAACTAAACTTCAAGCACCGGCAGCACAGTAGTTATTTAAAGGTTTTATAGAGGAAGCTGTATGGGTCTCTTTAGAAACTATTTAACATATATGATAGATAAGTAGTAGTGTTTGGCAACATTATTTGATGTTTAAAATGAATTCTTTTTTGTCAAGAAGATTTATTTCTACTGGCTACCGTATGCTGAAAGATGGATACAAACCACAGTTTTTGTGTGCTATATTTCTCAAAGACTCCTGCTATGTTGGTTAAGGTTCATATTCCTCACATCTTTTCAGGAATGTCTGGTTCATTTTTCAGCATGTTAATGAGCTCTTTAGATCTGTATTTTGATTAGCAATCAGACGTGTAGGGCTAGAAGGGACCTCAGTTGGTCATCTTGTTCAGTCTCCTGTATTGAGGCAGGAAACGAAGATAGCAATGTAGCCCTTGTGTTTAGTATTCTGTTCTCTTCTACCCATTGGTGGTCTACTGTCAAGTATCTCACTGTATCTACCTTTGGATAATTTCTGAACTCCTCTTTTATTTAGTACCGAAGTATTCTCATGGACAAGAATGGTTTGCATAACTAGTCCATCGTTTTATTAAGCACTGATTTAGAGCTGTTGCATTGGAGGTTGTGTTCCTGAGCCTTATTTGATGTCTGACTGGCAGAATTACTGATCAGCTAACCAGTATGATCAATTTATCAGATACATTCCCAGCAGTATCACCATAAACATCTAAGTCGTCATTTCTCCTAGCTTGGTTCCATGAAACCAATTCTTTTTTGGGGGGTGGGGGGTTTGATTGTTTTTTTTTTTTTTTTTTTTTTTTGCGGGTGTTCTTTTAGGTGGAATATATTTATTTTATGTAGCTGCTGTTATGTGGTGGGGGCAAGCTTTATCATATACACTCTCTATTCTTCTCTGTGTGTATGTGTGTCTTATGGCGTTGTATAGAATACATACGCTGCACATCCCCAGGCATGGGTATAAATAGCAGTGTAGGTGAATAAAGACACACCAGAGCCTTAGGGCGTATACCCTACATAGCTCTCTACACACCCAAGCAATGCCCCCCCGCCCCACCATTTTTAGCAGTGTTGTATTCTGCTGCCGGAGCCGTTCCCCACCATAGGGAAAGACTTCGGCAGCAGGGAAAGTTTGTGACCGCTCTGAGAGCTCTCCCCCTTTTCCCTGCCTTCTCCCCCTCACCAGAGCCTTTCGCTGCTGCGTGTAGCTACACACCGTAGTGTGAATGCAGCCTGCTTTTTACTGTACCCTACACACCACCTTCAGTGTGGACAAGGCATGTGCATGCGCCTGTGTGTGTTGGTATGTCTGGCCTACATAACCCAATACATGTTAGGTATTTCTAGTAGGACCAACAATGGACGTTGTTAGTGACTATCTCAAACTCGTCTGGCATCTCACAAGGTCTGATGCCTCTAAAATGCTCCCCACCCCATTTACAATTTGCAATCTTGAAAAATGCCCATGATATGCCTTATGGTGATTGTGCCTTAGTTTCCTTTATTATCATTACTTAATATTTATGTTGTTATAGCATTTGGAGGCCAACCAGGTTGGGGGCCCCATTACACTAGGTGTCCTACAAACATATGAGCAAATGATAATCTCTGCCTGAAAGTTTGTCACTTGTGTGTTAATGTAGGCATATTTTTAAAAAATCATGTTAATCTTCACCGCTCATCAATAAACTCTCTGCAGATTTGCCTTGCCTGTTAGAGACCCTAGGCTTATAAGAGATACAGACATTCGTTACACATGATGAATGTTTTAAGATCTTAAGCATTTCTTATGTGTGCAGAAAATTAATCCTCCCTGATCAGATTTTGAGTTGCAAATCCAAAATTATACATTCTGTTTTATTTGGAATGCAGGTATGAAAATTATTGCTAGTCTTCTGTGGGATGGTTGTTAGAAGCATATGAATTTGGCTGTAGAATAAATGTGACAGAAAACCTGGTTGCTGCCTTGGGTCTTCATGGGAAACCATAAGGGTAACCTAAACAGAACAAAACCCAACCTGGAACATTGGCATCATTTGTTAAAGCAGAATTAAAATGTCTGAGGCAATGAAGTCTCAAAACCATAGCTGTCTGTTTCAACCTTCCTATTAAAAACAAAACATTAAATCTCTTAATACACCACTCAGGCTACGTCCTCACTACGGGGGTGGGGTGGGGGGCAATTTAAGATACGCAAATTCAGCTACGCGAATAGCGTAGCTGAATTTGACGTATCAGAGCCGACTTACCCTGCTGTGAGGACGGTGGCAAATCGACCTCCACGGCTCCCCGTCAATGGCGCTTACTCCTACCTCCCCTGGTGGAGTACAAGCGTTGATTCGGGGATCGAATGTCGCGTCCCAACGAGAGGTGATAATTCGATCCCCGAGAGATTGATTTCTACCCGCCGATTCAGGCGGGTAGTGTAGACGTAGCCTCAGTGTCCCTTTTTTGATGTCTCTAGGTAACTGAATTTTATGCACATTTACAGAACTGCATTTATTTTCTCTATCGTATACTTGTCGTTATAGGATAGATTGTCTTTTGAAACTGAAATTTGAAATCAAACTTCCAAAAGGTGATGCCTTTTTCTGTGAGATATGATTTCCCCATTTTATTAGTTATTTTTTAAATCTTTAACCATGGCTTCTGAGCAGACAAGAAGAAAGAGAAAAGAACCTCGTTCTCTGTTTTAAAAGAAAAGTGGAAAAAATAAAGCTCAGTTTTGTTTTGTTTGCAGAAGCCTGTAAGATCAGTACCGATACTCCAGGATGGAATAACTTGTGAGTTAAAATACAGCATTGCTGCTGAACATTAACATTTTACAATTCCTACCGATACTTTTGAAATAACTTCTGAGTGATTCGACCTGTTTTTTTATATTTGTTTTCATTAAAAATAAGTAGCGTGAACACACTTTTATTTTCCCCAATGCTCGTTGAACTGCAGTGAAGTCACAGTTCTGTGGGCCACCATCTGGGAAACTTTTTTTTTTTTCTTTCTTTCTTTTTTTTCTTCCTAGAGACTTGCACCTTTTTCTTCCAGATAGTGAGCTCTCTTGCTGCTAGAACGCAGATGAATTGAATCACAGTAGAGAGACCCCCACTGGTTGTGCCTTCACACTGGTATGAGTCTATGCTGTAGGCAATAAAGGAGGCTTATAAAGAGCTTTAACAACAGCCTTGCATGCTGTTCTAGGCAGGAGACATTTTTCACTTTTTAGCAAATGACATAAAAGGAAAAGAGAGAACGAAGTTTCCTATTCGAACACAGGAAATGTAGGCAAACTATGAAAGATTACTTTCTGGTGCCTTTATGGTACTTAAACACAATGAAAATAACTACCGTATATACTCGTTCATAAGCCGAATTTTTTTAGTAAAAAAGGGAAGCACCAGAGAAGGGGGTCGGCTTATGAACAGGTATAGCAAGGGAGAGGCGGGACACAGCCAGAGGGGAAGAGGCGGGGCCAGAGTCTCTCCGCTTCTGGCCACGCTGCTCTCCCCCCCCAGCCTCCAAAGCAGCTGCAACCGTGCCGCTTGGCCCCGCCCCCCAGAGCACGCTGCGGCCGTGCCGCCCGGCCCAGCCTGCTGGAACATGCTGCGGCCCCGCCGCCCAGTGCCGCCGGAGCAGGCTGTGGCCGCGCTGCCCAGCCTGCCGGAGCAGCTCCAGCCAGGTCAGAGACATTCTCCCCTAGCCCTACCCAGATAAGGTGGGAAGGGATGGGGAGAGTGTGGGGGTCCCGGGCTAGGGATGGGGTCATGTGGGGGTGGTCACAGGGTTACTCCCCTGACTCCCAGCTTCTCCTCCCAAAAAAATTTCCCCACCCAGTTGCTGTCCTGGCCCGTCAGGGGAAGCAGCTTGCGTGCCAGGAGACTTTGGTCTCAAAACTCAATATGTTAGGGCTTGTTGATAAGGGGAAATTGATCGGCATAAGTATTCCAGACTCTCTGTTCTGCAGTAGTTATCCTGGAACTGTTCGTCTTGTGGACGTTCCTATAGAGATCTGTTCTGGAATAGCTATAGCATTTTAGATTCACATGCTACTGTGTTAAATTGCAAGCTATCACTTCATATTCTCAGGGGGTTTCTAGTCCTGCTTGAAGACTAGGGGAGTCTGGGAGGAAAAAATGCAGTTTGGATCTTCAGCAGATCATCTGGTCTGCAAAGAGCAAGCCTAGAACATGGTGGGTTGAGTTGTGGCTCTCTGTCTTAGGGAGCAGCCTGTTATTTCTCTCTCTGGTTTTGGTTCTTGTGTGTTAGGCTTTTGGATTCTAAAAAATCAAGTAGTGTTACATTTCAGTCTTCCACAAAGAATATATTTTTTTTATCCAACTCCTGTGTTTTCATGCTGTGAATGTAACGCCTACCTTGCTCAAGAATAACATCCCCGTTTAGACAAGTTCATCTATCAAGCTTTCTGTTTTTCTGGAAAAGGAGTATTTGCTGCTTTAGCGTTCTCTACAAAGATTTTCAGAATGGAACCTTACCTGGTTGGGTGATGCCCCCTTTAAATGATAGTTGTGGCAGACTAGTAGGGGCATTGTAGGATCATTGTATTATTACCGCTTGTTTTTTGAATAAATAAGAATTCATTTTGTGCAGTGCAATTAATCTGACACGTTTTTACCATGCACAAAGGGCCTGATCCAAACTCCGTTGTGCTCAGTGGGAAAAAAAAAACTTTTGTTGACTTCAGTGGTTTTTGAATTTGGGGTCGAATTTCCAACAGTGCTTAAGTGATTTATGAACTTGTCCAATTGACTTCCATTTTCCTTAGAACTTGAAATCTGAACAGGTCCACAACTTATTTAACACCCATTCCAGTTCTTCCGTCTATCCCCTACTAGTTCATTTTAGATTCCCTAAAACATATAAAAGTATGGGGAGGGGGCTCCATGTGCATTTATTACATTTAAAAAAAAAAAAACACTTCCATGTGATATGTAGAGCTTAAAAATAACCTCTCTAAAAGTGAATCAGATGTTCGACGAATTTGAGCATGTGATAATGAGGGTTTTACATTTCAGAATTGTATACGTGAACACCAAATGCATTTCACTGTGTGTGTGGGGAGGGGACGGGGGGGAATCCTTGTAAGCAAAACAAAATAAGAAAATACACTGAGTTCCTCCCAGAATGATCTTATAACACAAGCACTTCAAATAATGGAAGGGGGGAAGTGTGTGTGTGTTGGGGAGTGTGTGTGTGTTGGGGAGTGTAGGGTCTTCGGGGGTTGGGCAGTCTAGTGGCTAGATTTCTAGTCTTTTAGTCTGTAAGGCCAAAACGGGTGATAGGGAGACCTGGGCCCTGCTTCTCTACCGGGTCCCAGCCCAGGGCCCTGGCTAGATCAACCCCTTAACCAGGGAGGGATGGGTCTCCCTCCCTGCGGGGAGTTGAGACCCACTTCCCAGAGCTACTTCTCTTTAGTTTGGGGCGTTGCCCCACCTAGTCAGTTGTCCTCGTGCTAAGGCTTATTTGCCACCTCCTCCTGGCAGGGTGGCCCTTACTTGCCTCCAGTGAGCTGCGCTTGCTGGCATGTCATTGATCCATCCCTTCAGGCAGGCAGACAGACAGACAGAGGTCCTGCCTTCTTGACAGTCAGCCCCTATCTGAGCCAGGCTCCCTTCTTTTCTCCCCACTCCAGGTCTGGCATGGGCCACAGGTATAGCGGGGTGCAGCTACCTGAACCCAAAGGTGGTGTTTAACCCCCGCCATGCCAAATAGCAGATTCTCTGTTCCCTCACAGGAGGTATCAGTATTAAAGCATTTATACTATTTGTCATTGTTCCATATACTATCTGTTGATCCCTGTTGTTGTTGTCATAATCATTTTCAATTAAAAGTAAAATTGCAGTGTGTGTGTTTTCAAGAGTGGTGGTTTTAATGTTCGGAAAAGTAAAGCTGTTTTCTTGGGTATGGAGAAAATATTCTGGCAGGACTTTGGATGAAATCCCCTGAGTGGATGGAAAGCTATGTTTAATCAATAAAAGGAGATCCACAGATATGGCTGGATACGTTTACGGAATAATCTCTGCAGAGTATGAAGCAATAAGCAGAGCTTGATAAAATGCCTCATCTTTTGCCTCTGTTATTAATCGTTCTCAAAGCCATTCTTTATGGACACGCTAGAAAGCCATCAAGATTGCTGTTACAGACCGTAGCATTGGAAAGGCATCTTCCTCCTGTTGTGACGACTGGAAAAGAGTTTCCTGACTCACCTTGATCTTCCACTTTCCAGCGAGGGCATCCTTGAGACCTGGCTTTGTTTAACGAACTGGAGGCATGGATAGCCGACAGGGCATTTCAGACTTCACTGAGTGAATGAATGGCCCATGTGAGAAAAGTTTTGTGAGTGGAAACCTTGTGTGGCACTGAGTATTTCAACGTTTGCAAGTTCTACCATATCATCCTTCTGACAAGCCAAAGGCATTCTGGGAAAGAATTAGTAGCAGCGTTTTCCAAGTTAGGCTGAAAATCCCAAACTCAACAGTTTTAATAGAACTGGAAGTCTGCAAAATTATGCTCCGTGAGCTCTGGCTTCACAGCAGACTACTGGATGAGCTGCCAGGGTATTTGGGACCCTGGAAGCCCCAGCCCATAGAATCATAGACTATCAGGGTTGGAAGGGACCTCAGGAGGTCATCTAGTCCAACCCCCTGCTCAAAGCAGGACCAATCCCCAACTAAATCATCCCAGCCAGGGCTTTGTCAAGCCTGATCGTAAAAACCTCTAAGGAAGGAGATTCCACCACCTCCCTAGATAACCCATTCCAGTGCTTCACCACCCTCCTAGTGAAAAAGTGTTTCCTAATATCCAACCTGGACCGCCCCCACTGCAACTTGGCACCATTACTCCTTGTTCTGTCATCTGGTACCACTGAGAACAGTCCAGATCCATCCTCTTTGGAACCCATCAACCAGACTGCTGCGGATCTGGGGAGGTGGACAAGCTGCCAGGAACATATGTAGGTTTCCATAGACGCCTGCCTGGTCTCGGAAAAAGTTTAATTGCAATTAACACATTCCCACAAAACATTCGATTTTGACAAATCAGCGGTTTTAATTTCTGACCAACCCTACTCTTGTGTCATAGCCCAGTGCCTTAACCATAAGACCAAGCTTCCTCTCCATTAATCCATGGGTATGTTTTTATCACAAGAGGCTATATCCTTATTCAGTTACGGACTGCTCAGCTTTACATCTGAAAGAACTACTTCTACTGTGGTCAGCAACCCTGTTTCTTTGTGATTGGAGTCTTTAGCCACCACAAAATATTTTACGTTTAACAATTTCTTACCCTGCACTAGTAAATTGAAATGTGTCCATTGTCTTTAGAAATACATTTTTGCTCTATATTGTATAAAAGCCTTTATTTCCTTTTTGAAAGTGATGTGGTGTTACCATTTGTACATCTATTGTGGAGGAAAGAGGGAGGATGACAGAAGCATGATACTGGGAGATCCAAACCCATGAAGAAAACAAGACCGCAACACCAAGGGGAAAAAGTAATTTGTTAGGAAATTTAGGAAACTTTATGTGCAATTTTTTTTTTCACTGCCTTAGATGGATTGTTGGATTTATGTGTCATAGTAATAGCTTAATCGATTAACTTGATTTTTTTACGAGTGGATCAATGTTTCAGCACTGAAAAGAGAATGTTATTACATGGCTTTTAATGTGGCAAAGACGTAGCTCTGGGTCACAATAGAGTGGAGGAATGAGAAATGATCATAATCCAAGAAAATCTGACTGTTTTTGCTAAAATAATCAACAGTGAACTAGTTCACAGTGACGTTTACATTGTCGTCACAAACCCTTTTTTGACAATTTGTTATTCTAGTGCAGGGGTTGGCAACCTTTCAGAAGTGGGGTGCCAAGTCTTCATTTATTCACTCTGATTTAAGGTTTCGTGTGCCAGTCATACATTTTAACGTTTTTAGAAGGTCTCTTTCCATAAGTCTATAATATATAACTAAACTATTGTTGTATGTAAAGTAAATAACGTTTTTAAAATGTTTAAGAAGCTTCATTTAAAATTAAGTTAAAATGCAGAGCCCCCCGGATCGGTGGCCAGGACCCGGGCAGTTTGCGTGCCACTGAAAATCAGCTTAGGTTGCCTCCCCCTGTTCTAGTGCCATAGGTTGCCTCCCCCTGTTCTAGTGGAATACATTAATAATGTATTAAAGTTCCTACAAGCTCATCCCTCCTGGACACTTGGCAGGGATAGCAGGCTGTTAATGTTTGGAGACAAATTTAGAATTCCATTCCTATCGCCTGCGAACAGGGAGAGCTATTGTGTCCTGTGTTTAATTTCACACTTCCTAGCAGCAATACCTTCACATGGAGGCTCCTCTTGATGTAATTACAGTTTCTAAAACTCTTGATCCATTGAACAATGGAAAAGATTTGCCAGGTTGATTTGTCTAGCTCAAGACTGTTCAACTTAGCATTCGGATCTCTGATTGACCATTCTTCTAGATACTGTACTTGTGTTGCCCAGTAATGTAATTTTAAATTATGGAGGTTGAAGTGTCCCATTACGGTGTGTTTAAATTTGCACCTTTTGAAGCTAATGGGACAGGATCAGGACTTTAAATTGTTTCCAGATTTTCACAGCAAGCCTTGTTGCTGGTTTTATTTTTTAATCACTAGCACAGACCAGAATATTGTTTTCCTCTTCTCCCACTTCCACCTCTCTTTCTCCACCCTCCCACCCCTGAAAATTCTGTTTTTTTTTTTGGCAAAAAATCAAAAACTGAAAAGTTTTCTTCTTTCTTGCTCTGGGGCTCACATGATCACAGTGTGTCATGGGAGATCTAGTCCAGCCAGAGAGCCCAGCCCTTGGCGGAGAAGGGAGTCATGAAGCTCCTGCGCTGTAACTCTTCTGAGGCTCCGTGGGGACATCTGCTAATTGAAATTTTGGGGGGGTTGGATATTGGTTAGGCAGGCCAAGATTTGAGATGGAGCTGAAAAAACGAAAAACAGCTCAGACTCAGATAATACTGGCACGTATCTCTTCCCTCCCTCCTTCCCCTCCCCCCCCGCATTTTCTGGAAGAATTGTATGCTATATTTGAGCGAAGAATAACAGATTTTGAAAATATTTTTCCATCTCTGTTTTGGAAAATGAGTTCTTTGGCATATTGTTACGTTGGGGCTCGTTCTGCTCAGGCTTAGTAATGCCTTCTGTCTCCCCAAGCTGATTTGGCTTTTGCAGCTCTCGCATTATATCCTAGTTTTAGAACATACGGTAACTTCTGTCAGGAGACGCACAGACGTGTGGAGCTAATTCTCGCAAACAGGTCGTTCATGTTAACTCAAAGACTAAAGCTGGTTTTTTTTTTTTTCCAGCCTAATTTTTTTTCCTTTTGCATCTATTGCCTTCCAGACCCTGTCTGGATAACAGTCTCTTTTCCAGACAAGCAAGGAAAGTAAACTCTACTGGCCGCTTTGAATCAAAACAAAGAAAATGGAACAATCCCTCCACCAGGTTTGCTTCATGCTGAAGACTTGCTTGAGCTCTGTGGAAAACATTACAAATTAGATAGCTGCGAAAAATGCAATGCATGCATGGCTGGCTCTGATAGTCTGTTTTTTCTGGAAAGGTATTATCAGAAGCTCAGGGCTAGTAGTGAAATGTTCATGTATCTTAGGCTGTGTTCATTGATGGCCTGGTTAATGATGGGGTCAGAGTGAAATGCTCAGCTGGAATTCTGTACAGTCTCACATGGAATGAGACTACGTACTGGACTACGATATTGCAAAGATTTCCTTCTGCACTCACTTTTGATGTGTAGGAGTTTTTATTAAACTCGCATAGCAACATCAGCAACTCTTGGCACTACTGACTGTTTCATACTAATTGATTTTTCTTGTTAGACTGTACGGTAACAAATATCCCCTCTACAGCTGTGCCTTTGTGTGTCAGACAAAATGTATTCAAATGAGAAGTGGTCCTGCATTTCAAAGTTCAGATCTGGATATTAATTTCCTCAAAGTTTGGGAGGGGCATGGGTTTCTGAGTTCGGCTTTTGACTTGAGGATATCTCCAGTAGGAAGTTCCTACTTGGCATCAAGTTGATTTAGGCCTATGGCCTGATTGCAGTAGGATCTTCTACAGTAATTGTCAGGGGCATAGCCCAATTCAAGTTGTAAACAATTCCGGAGGATCTTATAGTACGTCAGTCTCTCACAGCTGTCTACTGAACTTTGTAATGTGCATGTAGCTCTTTCTGATTCCATATTATGACTTGTCCTAGATATTTTCATTTCAATCCCAGCAGGCCCCTTTTTCTCACCTCTGCTCACCTCGTTCTTTGGTGTCAATTACAGCCAGAGTTTGAAAGCCTAGCGCGTACACACACATCTCTCTCTCTCTCACACACACACATACACACACACACCACCCCTCCTGAGTGTTTGATGTGGATTCTTCAAAGAGAGAAAGGAAAAAAGAAACCGAGCCAAATGCAGGTAACCTGCAACATTTTTCAAGAATTGGTCTGAGGGAGCAAAAGGTAGCTGAATGCCACTGAAAGCCATTAAAATAAACGACATAGTTAACCTCACAACCCTTGTGATGATTTTTATGTCCAGATAATTTAAGCTCTCCTCAGGGAAAACCTCCCCGGCTACTACTGAAAACTCGGCTCCACTTTACATAGGAGTGTCTCAAGGTGTAACAAATGTAGGTTACTTCTTCTGTGATACATGTGCCATGAGCCCATAGTGTGGGTATCTCTCCATTCATGCCATGCAGGTAGGGGACGGCCAGTCCAGAGGCACCATCCCCTCTGCTTCACAGAAGATCTTACTTCAGTTCTCTGTCTTTTGCTGGGACAATTGCAGCTACCACCTTTTCTTCAGGAGCACCATCTTTATTCACCATTGCTGGAGCTCCAGAGCTATAAGGAGCTACGGGAGGCCCCAAATGCCCTTTCTATTCTACCTCACTTATTCCCCCGATGTAGGATCAATTTGCGTGGAAATCTCCTGCCACCTGGTGTGGTGACTTTGTAGCCAGGATGAGTGAAAACCGGACCAGAGGCAGCGCTGTATTGGATGTTTGTGCCATGCTTCAGGAGCCCATCCGCCAATACCGGGCACAGAGGAATCCAGCCAATTCCAACTACGAAGGAGAATCCCAGGGCAAGATGTAGGAGACCATCTATTCCAGACATCTCTACCTTTTCTTTGGGGAGCTCCTCCATCCAGAGTCCATGTCTTGGATCAGCTGTCTCCTTTCTCTCTAACGAGGGGGATCCTTTCTGTCGTCCACCTCTTCCCCCTCTCCAAGAAGTTACCAATTAAGGGTCCCATCCATTTCCCATTGTCTCCCCTTCCCCCACCCTGGTTCCCTGGCTACTTCCATTAGTTTTTTTACTGGGACGTCTTCTCGGCCTTCTGGGAGAAAAATACTCCTTCCTGTTTTCAGAGAATAACTCTGAGGAGGAGGGAGGACAGGACCCAGACTCTGATTCGTCTCCTTCCCCTTGCTGCCCCTGCTTGCTCTTCCAATGATCCCAGAATTCTGGTGTGAATGTGTCTCCCATCCAACTTGGGGTTGTGTACAGAGGCAAGGGGGATTTAGTGCAATGAAGCACCTCCGTGTCTGAGACCACCTGGCACTCAACCTACACATTCTCTTAGGCTCTACCACCTGGACTTGGTTGATGTGGTCTTCGAGCGGCTGATGTCCTATCTTAGCAGTCCTAATGCCTAGTTAAATCTTATGGTCTTGATTAGTTCCACCCTTCCACCCATTTCTCTTCTGCAGTCCCTCTGCCACTGCTTCTGTTCAGATCCTTGCTCTTCTCCATTTTCTCTTTTCCTGCTGCAATGTGGTTGCTGTTAGTAGACCCATCACATGTACTGCTGGAATCCACGCTCCAGCGTGCCCTGGCAGATAATATATGGAGATATACCTATCTCATAGAACTGGAAGGGACCCCGAAAGGTCATCAGGTCCAGCCCCCTGCCTTCACTAGCAGGTCCAAGTACTGATTTTGCCCCAAATCCCCAAGTGGCCCCCTCAAGGATTGAACTTACAACCCTGGGTTTAGCAGGCCAATGCTCAAACATGAAAAGGCATGGCCAAATACTGAGGTTAGGGAGTGCCGGGGAGGTTAGCTGCAGTTTTTATCTAACTCTGAAAGCAATGTAGTGGGGATGGGCCACCCAGAGATCAGAACAGAGGCTGATTGTGAGAAGCCCGGGTTTTCGATTGGCTGACCTGTATCATACATACTGGAAATGCCTCTGAAAACAGCTGGGATGAGAAATGTGTGTATCCAGACCCCTCAGATTGTCAAGCCAGTCGTGGCAACATTTATGCTTTTCTACTACTTATCTTGAAAGAGTGTGTGTTGTCTGGTGCTTTGAACTTGACTTTTTAAACTTTGGCTAGATATTGAACAAATCCTTACTGTGCATAGTATAAGGTGGAACCCATTCTAAATGCAGTGCAGGGATGTAAAAGTGCATACGATAGATTTACTGTGGATTTATGAACTGTTAAAGAGTATTTCTGAAACAGCAAATGCTGAATTACTATTCTAGTGCTGGGTCATTCACCCGTACATGCCTTGCAGGTTAAGAGAGATACCAAAATATACTGTGCCAAGAAAACTATTGCTGTTCTTGATTTTGAACAGCGTCGAAAAGTTTTGAGTGAATAGGTTTCCTTCAGATTCACAAACGACACCTAAAATAATATTTATAAAAAGTTCTGCTAGTAATAAAGTAACAAGTGTTATTCATTCTCCGGTCAAAAATTATGATCTACGCTGAAGTGCTCTCTGCTGATTCAGCAGCTGTTGTGCTGTTGGAGACTTAACTGTGCCTCATCAAAGTTGAGTTTTATTACTGCAGAGGTAGTTGATTCTGTTAACTTTGTGCTGTTCTATGGAGTGCAGCTCTGTGGCTTATTATGGTTTTCATCCATAGCAAATGCACCGTGGGAGATCATGAGCTAAAAGGATTTTGCAGTGGATCTTTTTTAAATAAAAAGAGTAAACATTGGGGGAGAAATTGTATGATTAGTTAACTTTTCCCCAGGGAAAGGGAAGTAGGTCATTTAAATTAAACGGATTGTAGCTATATATGTATTAAGATGTATAGTAAGGGAGGCATGTAGGCTCTGGTCCTACGGTTCACCTGTTCCAAGCATGCTTCCTGTGCTCACACACAGCCTGCCTGAATGTTTGAGCCTATGGGATCAAGACCTTAGTTGGCTCATGGCGTTTCCAACAGAGAACCAATATGAACTCACAGGTCAGGGCCTATTGCCAATTTACTCTAGCCCAGGGGTAGGCAACCTCCGGCACGCGAGCTGATTTTCAGTGGCACTCACTCTGCCTGGGTCCTGGCCACCGGTCCGGTGGGCTCTGTATTTTAATTTAATTTTAAATGAAGCTTCTTAAACATTTTAAAAACTTTATTTACTTTACATACAATAGTTTAGTTATATATTATAGACTTATAGAAAGAGACCTTCTAAAAACGTTAAAATGTATTCCTGGCACGCGAAACCTTAAATTAGAGTGAATAAATGAAGACTCGGCACACTACATCTGAAAGGTTGCTGACCCCTGCTCTAGTCCATATGGCTACTGAAGCAAACACCTGCAATGATAGGTGATGATATGGGTTCACTGGTTTGTTTTCATCAGTCTGGGGTTTGGGCAGGATTTTGTTTGTGCATTGCAGCCAAGATCTTACTTTAGCACTTTAAGAAACAAACATGGAGGCAATCAAATCAGATCCCTGTCAAGTTGTGTTAAATGTGAAGCCAACTCCCTCAGCAGGGTTCAGATAAATATTTCTGTATTTATCCAAGGAATAAAAGACCGGTTTAAGTTTTCTTGCACTAATAAAATGTAGCAGCAAACAGTTTACCAAAATACAGTGGATTTATATGATGCCTTTACTTTGTGGGTGGCTGACAAAAAGAACACAAATTATATAGACTTTAGGAAGCTACATTCAGGTGGCAGGTCTTTCGCTCCATGATCTTACTTAGGCTTTTGCAAACGGATGATGAAAGCCAGTGTATCAGATGCACCTCTTACTTTGACCTCAGAGGATACTCTAAATTAAAAAGTAGAAAGGTACTGTTAGATTTATTTCATTATTCTTTTGCTTAAAAATAACCAGTGGTGGTATATTTCATTTCTCTTGTCTCCATATCTCTCTTTCTCTCTGTCCCTCATGACAAATGGCTGTTAGAACAGTGTTAAGCTATGACCTTTAAGCCACATCAGTAACAAAACTCTGGGCTGGCAGATGTGACATACTTGACTTACGTAAATCACTCTCTTTTGTCATTGCTGGCATATGACCAGTGCGTGTTCTAATTATTGAATGGCTTTTATAGCCCCATTATTTATAATCACTTTTGGTTAGCAGCTGGAAGACCAGGATGGAGTAGAATGAAATGATAGAGCGCAAAATATTATCATTTGTCTAACAGCTACTGGGATTAGGAACATTTGATGATGATATGGTTAGGAGCATTCAGCCCTCATTCTGGGCCCTGAGATGGGTTGCTGCTTAGTGGACCTTGCCATGAGAATGATTGCATTCATAGGTACAGAAGCAGAATAGAAATTCCTGCAAATATTAACAAAATATTTGTCCATCACAAACAACCTGAGCTCTAGAATACAGGCAAAATCCACTATTAGTAGGTCCCCACCATCAGTTGATGGTGATTTCCATTTATTATTTGCATTTTGATAATGGCCTGGGACCCTACTCATGGTTCAGGATCCTCTTATCTTGGTGAAGGTGCTGTACAAACCCATTAAAAAAAAAAAGTCCCTGCCCTTCCAATTTCTCTTCTCTTCCCCCTTCCCACCCTCCCCCTTTATAAACCAGACTAATACCTTCATCCTGCAAACCCAAAATGTAAACTTTGCCTCTTGTAAAAGCTTGTTTTCCCTCTCAATATAGCCATTAGGCTGCGAGAGAGAGTTTGAATCTAGATGACTTCATTGCACTGTTATCCTTGTAGTAAGGCCTTTTAACCTCAGCTTGCTTCATGGCACTGTTATTTTGAAACTGCCTTTGTGTGACCGCAGGAAATCCTCTTGCTCTAGAGCGTCTTAAAAAAGAAATCTCGCTAAAGAGTGGAATTGTGTTGTGATACACGGATGAAATATGGACTTGTCTCGTTCAGAGCCATTAACTCAGGGGTGGCTAACCTGAGCCTGAGAAGGAGCCCGAATTTACCAACGTACATTGCCAAAGAGCCACAGTAATACGTCAGCAGCCCCCCATCAGCAGTCCCAGCGCCTCCCGCCCAATGGCAGCCCTGCCGATTAGCACCTCCCCCTCCCTCCATCCCTGCACCTCCCGATCAGCTGTTTTCGTGGTGTGCAGGAGGCTTGGGGGGGGAGGGCGGGGAGGAGTGAGGGCATAGCAGGCTCAAGGGAGGGCGCGGGAAGGGGTGAGTGGAGGCGCAGGGTCTGTGGCAGAGCCAGGGGTTGAGCAGTGAGCACCCCCCCCCCCCAGCACACTGGAAAGTTGGCGCCTGTAACTCCAGCCCCGGAGTCGGAGCCTATACAAGGAGCCGCATATTAATTTCTGAAGAGCCGCATGTGGCTCCGGAGCCACAGGTTGGCCGCCCCGGCATTAACCAGTGTGAAACAGCAATCAGTAGTCATTACGTTCCTGCTGAAGATAAATTGAGAATATGAACTAGATGTAAACCTGTTTATGTGAGGTACATAATGTAGCTCAGAGACAGGAAATCAGGTTTGAAAGAAATGTGTTTAAAAACAAACACTATAGTGGATAGATAGCAGCACAGTCAGGACACAGACAGACAGGCACACATACATGTTAATTTATTGTTGCTGGGAACAAACGAGACTGAGCAATATTATTCCACCCACTGAGTTATTTTCTGTTTCACTGTTTGGGTTTGTTTTTCTCACTGAACGACTATCATTTGGCTTCCAAAGTGTAACAGCATTGGAAAGAAAACCATTGAACGCTGGATTTGCAAGAACATGAGTAACCAAACAAAACCCAAGATGACATGTAACCCAAGTTTCCTTTGTTTAGTTCAAAGTTCAGGAAAACCTATTTTTAAAAAAAAAAATATCCCAGACCCTTGAGTTGAGTAGAAACTCAAATTTCAAAATGTATATTAGGTGACAGCTTTCGGAAAGGTTTCAGAATGGTAGCCGTGTTAGTCTGTGTCAGCAAAAACAACGAGGAGACCTTGTTGCACCTTAGAGACTAATAAATTTATTTGGGCATAAGCTTTTGTGAGATAGAACCCACTTCATCAGCTTCCTGAAAGGAAAAGCAACAATCTGAGAGATTCACAGCATGCTGGGGAGCTAGTCAAAAAATGAAGGAAATTGCAAACCCTCCCCTCCATTTTAAAATTATTTCTTTTTCTCATTTTTGCAATACATTTTTAAATTTTTTTGGTCAGTTTAGTCGTGGTGAAATTTTAAAATTCAAAATTCATTTTTGAAAATGGCTTATTTCTGATCCTGAATATAAGATATTACAAATGAAAATTTTAAATACATTTCAGTATAATTTTGGATAAAAAGAAATTACAAAGATGTCAACATTTGGAAAAAAAAGTATTTCTATGGAAAAAAAATCATTCCAAAACTTTGACAAATTCTAGAAGGAAGGGTATCCTGCATGAATTATAAGTTATATAGTTAGGAAGTCCTAGCCCAGCAGGGCCTTGACTACTGCAACACAAATAACTGAATACATAATGCATGTCAGAAGACAACTTATATTTTTTTAATGCATGCAGTTCGCAGCGTTAAATTTCCTCAGTGGAATACTTTCTTACATTATATGCAAAATACGTTTGGGATGTTTGTTTCTTGCTTATTCATAACCTTGTTTAACATTGGCTTATGAGGGGAAAATAAGGATAGCTGTTGAATTAAAAGATGAAAAATTCAGTGATTCATCCTTTCAGGGTATGCCATCCTTTGACTCCTGCAAAATCTGCCTTTAGAAGTAAGAGAAGGAAATATCCCTTACTATCCAATACACAGAATTTAGAAGGTCACTTCTGAAGGTTGAATTTTCACAGTGAAAAGTTAGCCGCCTCCAAGTAAGCCATCCTACAGGAAATCACTTTTAACTTCATAGTGACTGGAAACTATTTGTTAGAAAATTGGGTGGTGATCCACTGCTCGGCATAGTGAGGGATGTTCCCAGAACCAGTAAGGAAAGTATAATGATACAATGTTCTCTTCGTTAGTTTGGGCTTATTTATTTTAGGTACTTCTACAATGAACATGTTTGATCTTCGCTGACAGTGAGATGGAAATAAATAAATATATGATAAAGCAGTGTATAAAAATGTTTAAAACCAAAATATGGTACTAATTCAGTAACCTGCTGGAAGCTCATTAGTGGGAACTCAACAGAATTAATAACAATGGCTGCTTTCCACCTCCGAGAGCAGTTGTTAATACCACAATTCTCTGATAGAGTAGAGCTCCTTACAACTGTAGAGGAGATGGTTGTTTCTAAATTGTGTTTCATAATCAGATTCAACTACAGTACATTAAGTTCCTGCCAGTCTGTGAATGACTATATTATTAGAAAGTTTATAGTTGTATTGATTTATAGCTGTGTGTAAGCAAAAAAGCCATATCTGATTCATATTCCTTATAAATGTGGTGTGCTGACTCTACAGAATTTTCTTTGCTGTAATATCTCAGTTGCTTCCACCTTTTTAAAAAACATCAGTGTTGTTTGGAGAAGATCATATGAAATTGTTTGTTTTATTGAAAGAATTCTATTTAGAGTTTTAAAAACTCTTCTGATAATAACAATTCTGTTCTAAAACTTTATGGAACGACATTATGCCTATAGGATATTCCCATCTCCCCTGCTCATTCAACTGCAAAGAGACATGGGGACATTTTCTAAAAGAAAATTTCTGGGTTTTGACTCAAAATGACTTTTCATTTAGAAATTTAAATGATAATCAAATAAAACACAGGTCTAAATTGAAATAAAATGTTTTGATTGACCCAGACGGAATGTTTTTGTTTTGAATATCAGTCAACCAACATTTTCAAGATTTTAATTCTTTATGCGGATTCGGGATGGGATACTTTTTCCCGGGACTGGAAAGTCATTTCCTGCCCAGCTCTAACAGCTACTGCCTGAATGAGCACCTCTTAGCTGTGCACAGCAAGAAATAGATTTTCTTTCTTTCATTTCTCTGTGTAGCTGGGAATAGAGCGGGTTAGGAACTTCCCATCAACATTTTTTTTTTTTGAGAGAGAGAATTTTTTTTCTGTTCTATGTAGGTTTTTATTCCTTATTCATCACCATAGTCTCTGCGCTCCTTCCAGTAACATATTAAACATCGCGACTTGACAACTGTCCCCTGGTGTTGGTTCTCTCATCCTCTTCCCAGAGAGAAAAGCGTGTGCACTGGAGTGTCTTATTTTGGTAATGTATTGGGGGTTATTTGTAGCTTTTTTTTTTTAAATAGCTGTTTTCTCTTTGCAGGAAGTAGACTGAACAAAGATCTGAGGCATTATCTCAACCAGAGGTTTCAGAAAGGATCTCCAGATCACGAGTTGCAGCAGACAATTCGAGATAACCTTTATCGCCATGCTGTGCCTTGTAAGTAATGAAACATTTCCCCAGTGGAGTTCATGTGATTAAAATTAAATCCTTTTGGTGGTAAACTTTAAGTGGTGCTGTGCACTGCTATAGGGGAGACCTGATTTACAACTATGGGGCTCTTGTGTTGGTGACAGCGGAGAAGATGATATGCCTGGTTCTGTGGATTGGCTGAGATAAGGTGCAAAGTGGATGGTAGTTCCAGAATGGATTGTGATGGGAAAAGGTTTGAAAATAAATTTACAGTTGATGGGAAAGGAAGTGAGATGGTGGGGAATGAGTGAGGAAAAGAGCGGGTTTGGTAGTGAAACCACTTCATCCTGGAGTTCTGATTTGCTGGTTCCATCATGTAGCAGCTATTTATATAGCATTTACAGGTTGGTTAATGCCTTACATAAAGCTTGGACAAACACTCGATGTAGAAACAGTTCTGTTAACATCAGATAGTCTGTGCTTACCCTGGTGAGCCGTGTGCCAGAGGTTGCCGACCCCTGGGATAGATAGTAGGACAGAAAATATCATATTGCCTCTATGTAAATACATGGTATGCCCACATCTTGAATACTGTGTGCAGATGTGGTCACCTCACCTCAAAAAAGATATATTGGAATTGGAAAAGGTTCAGAAAAGACGACAAAAATGATTAGGGGTATGGAATGGCTTCCGTATGAGGAGAGATTAATAAGACTGGGACTTTTCAGCTTGGAAAAGAGAAGGCTAAGGGGAGAAATGATTAAATCATGACTGGTATAGAGAAAGTAGATAAGGAAGTGTTCTTTACTACTACTCATAACACAAGAAGTAAGGGTCACCAAATGAAATTAATAGGCAGCAGATTTAAAACAAATAAAAGATGTATTTCTTCACACAACGCACAGTCAACCCTTTGGAACTCCTTGCCTGAGGATGTTGTGAAGGCCAAGACTATAACAGGGTTCAAAAAAGAACTAGATAAATTCATGGAGGAAAGGTCCATCAATGGCTATTAGCCATGATGGGCAGGAATGGTGTCCCTACCCTCTGTTTGCCAGAAGCTAGGAATGAGTGACATGGGGTGGATCACTTGATGGTCACCTGTTCTGTTCATTCCCTCTGGGGCACCTGGCACTGGCCACTGTTGGAAGACAGGATACTGGGCTAGATGGACCCTTGGCCTGACCCAGAAGGGCCATTCTTATGTTCTTATGGCTGCATTAATCTTATTTCATCAGGGAAAGGAGGGACTGAAGTACTCTTTGAAATGCTGTGCATAGGCATAATGAATAAACACTGATCCTATTGAACACTTCCCTTTTCCAGTTTGTCAATCCAAAATGTGTTTAGTTTTTATGCTTGTAACTTGCCTGGCTGCAGTTTTTAAAGGACGACTGAACAAGATGCCTTCTAGGAATGTGAATGAATGCGATTTTAGGCTCAGTGGCTAGAGAGTCCTGATGCTAATATCCTTCTGCCCATGTATTTCTTTTGACTTCTATTCCAGTTTCCAACACAGCACATACAGAAAATGTGCAGAAGTTCTGTTGAAGCATTTTCTGTGTTGCCAAGGTTACGTTCTGAAATTCTTTCTGTTTATTTATTTCTCAGATTTATTGAACTTGACTGTGAGTTAAACTGCTTGAATGTAAACTTGCTATGCTTTGTTTTAGAATTGGGGTAGCAGGGAGGGAAGGGATAGAGCGATTTCTGCCTTTTAAAAATAACAGGGAGAGAGATGTTTTGTTCTGGCGTTAATGAGAACATCTGTAATCATGTTCCAATTATGTAACAAATAGAAAAATCTGCAAAGGAGAGGTTATTTATTGTGTACCCCTATCCTTGTAGAGCTGTACATCGGGTAACATTTTATTTTTCCTCTGTGTGCTGCGGAAAGGAGATGAGTCTGTCTTTTGATATGACGTTTAACGTGTACCTGTGTGAATCTGAATGAACCTGCGCTATGCGTGGTGGTTTGGGATGCTTTTACAGGTCTACAAAAAGAACAGGAGTACTTGTGGCACCTTAGAGACTAACACATTTATTAGAGTATAAGCTTTCGTGGACTACAGCGGGCTGTAGTCCACAAAAGCTTATGCTCTAATAAATGTGTTAGTCTGTAAGGTGCCCCAAGTACTCCTGTTCTTTTGGCGGATACAGACTAACACGGCTGCTACTCTGAAACCTTTTATAGGTCTAGAGATTAATCTAGTTGCATACTCGTATACTTGTATTCCTTGGTACATGTGACCAGTAAATCCAGAGCTCTGGACCCATCTCTAGTGCTAATGGATTATGAAGTCTTGTATTTTGAAAACGGAATTCCCTGCTGATTATCTGGTAAACATGCTACAAGCACACAAGGTCACTCAGCCTGAGCATGGTTGGACTGCTTGCTGCTTGTTGTTGCTAGTATCAGGAATACGTGAAGTGATGATTGATTGATGTTCAATGGAGAAGGAGGTGTAAACTGGCTCTTTCCCCTGAGTCCTAGGAGGTTAATACCAAACCCTTGTGGTTCAACTGTTCTTAGGCTGCACGTTATGCTCCAAAGGAAAAATGATGGGCTTTTATTTACCACGTTGCTTGTCAAACAACAGCTCTTGAAACTACTGCAGACTTTTTGGGTTACAAACCACCCAACAAAACTAAATGAAAGGCTTTGTCTTCAGTAGGAGAAAAGATGTGGTTTTGAATGAGCATTGCCTGTCCTGCGGATCGGTATTGTCTCACTGTTTCCTTGTACTTCCCCATCTGCCTGTATCCATCTGTTGTCTCTTGTTTTGTACTTAAATGGTCAGTTCTTTGGGACAGGAACTGTCTGTCTGTTCTGTGAGTCTACAGTGCCGAGCACACTGGGGTCCTGGGCCATGACTGCGGCTCCTTGGGTGAGACAGATAATCCTAGTAAGTCGAGTCAGTTAATTTGAGGTAAAACCCGAGTCAAGCCCAGGCAGTTTGTAGTTTCCACATAAGTTAGCAGGTTGAGCTAAATCCTATGGGGAGGACTAGTCTTTAATTCAACCTGCTACTCTTGTGAAAACTACGTACTGTCTCATCTTCCCCAGGACTATGGTTAGCTAACTCCGGGTAAGACCACACCTCTTTTCCGTATGAAGACACAGGGCCAGAGGAGCGGAGATGTGCAGCAAATGACCCACTGAGCATAGGGGCTACTTTGTGAAGAAACCGGACCTTGAAATAGTGAAAGAAACTCAAATTTAAAGTGCAATATATAAAGGGGCGCACACACACGCGCACACACACACACACCATATAGTTAATAAAATAGCCAGGGTGCCAACTGGACTTTTAAAAGGAAATCTGTAAATGCACGCTTAAATGTTACCTCTGTAGCTGATGGTAAGGGCCAGGTAGCCATGACCCTTCCAGAAGCTATGCCAGATTTGTGGTCAACCTCTATAACAAACACTCTGCTCTTTACTTCCTTCCCTGCCTCAGGCATTACCAACCTCTCTCTAACAAAACCCCTGCCTGCAATTTCCTTCTACCTACTCCAGCCTCTATTTTCTGCTAAGGTTATAGTGAACAGCAGATCTGATAAGCCTTGCCTCGGGCCTCTGATTTCAAATGTCATCTGATCTGAGGACTGATATTACTGGTACACCCAAGCCTGCAAGATTAGCTTTCTGAAGACCCTGGGCCCAACTTAATCATTGAAGGCTAGGGCCAGATAGGATGCAGGAGACATGATACTTCATTTCCTCTACACAAACCTTATTTAAAAAAAAAGAAAAAGGTAGAGTTTAGAGACCAAGCCAGTTCTCGTATCAGCTGAACCAATTAGTTCATTCATAATGCCAATCGTTGATATTTATACACTTCATTGCTCTATAGTATGACAGCTCTGAGGTGTTGTGGGGGGGGGTTTCTTCACTTCTGAGAAGGCAGCACCTTAAGATACTCGAGCTAGGATGCTCTCTTCACTCACTCAGATAAATGACCACACTAGGGTGACCAGACAGCAAGTGTGAAAAATCGGGACAGGGAGTGGGGGGTAATAGGAGCCTATATAAGAAAAAGACCCCAAAATCGGGACTGTCCCTATAAAATCGGGACATCTGGTCACCCTAGACCGCACTCATCATTCCCTAGGACAATGGGTCTCAAACTTTTTTTTTTTTTTTTACTGGCGACCCCTTTCACATCGCAAGCCTCTGAGTGCGACTCCTTATAAATTAAAAACACTTTTTAATATATTTAATACTATTATAAATGCTGGAGGCAAGCGGGGTTTGGGGTGGAGGTTGACAGTTCGCGACCCCCCATATAATGACCTCGCAACCCCCTGAGGGATCCTGACCCCAGTTTGAGAACCCCTGCCCTAGGCATAGTAACCCTTGCCAAAGCTAGACTATAGACCTGTCAAGGTTCCCTCCCCACTCTGAACTTTAGGGTACAGATGTGGGGACCTGCATGAAAGACCCCCTAAGCTTATTTTTACCAGCTTAGGTTAACAGTATGCTGCCACCACCAAGCGTTAACCAAATATTTAGGGAGAGCCACTTGGAACTCTGCCTTCCCCCAAGTATCTCCCAAGTCCCTAACCCCCTTTCCTGGGCAGATTTGAGAATAATTCCTCCCCCAAGTCCCTACACCCTTTTTCCTCGGTAGATTTGAGAATCCCCCTCACCAGTTAGTCCTGGTGAACACAGATCCAAACCCTTGGATCTTAAAACAATGAAAAATCAATCAGGTTCTTAAAAGAAGAATTGTAATGAAAGAAAAAAGGTAGTAGGAGTACCTCTGTGAGATTAGAATGAAAGATAATCTCACAGACAATCAGATTCAAAACACAGAGGGTTTGCCTCTGGGCAAAGCTTTAAAGTTACACAAAGAACCCAAATTTACCTTCCCTCTTATTCGCAAAAGAACCCACAAACAAGAAAATAAAAGTAATCTAACACATTCCTTCTTTAAATACTCACTACCCTATAGGAGTGGGATGGCTCCTTATTTCTCTGTTTCCGGCAAAAGCCCACACAGCACAGACAAAAGACTTCTTCCCCCTTCCAGATTTTAAAGCATCTTGTCCCCTTATTGGTCCTTCTGGTTAGGCGTCAGCTAGGTTATGTGAGCTTCTTAACCCTTTACAAGTAAAAGAGGAATTAACCCTTAACTGTATGTTTATGACAAGACCCATGTTACATTGGGTGATTCAGGTGTCTAGAACGCTGACAGTCTCTGGTGGTTCCTGTATCCCTGCCTGACTCTAAGGCATTGCATCCTCTCTGGTTTCTGACCCGGTATGGGTTCATTAAGGCCATCAGAAGAAATGCAATATTTCTAGGCTAGTAAATGGCTTTATTGCTCCTAGCAGTGAGTGTGAATACTGTACTGGAGACAGTTCAGCAATTCTGGGCCAGGTCTGTGTCTAGGAAGGCTTTGCTACTACACCAGCGGAGTCGTCTAGTGTGGGTGCAACTTATTCCTGCAGTATTGTGCTTTTTGTTGACCTAAGCTTATTCCAGGTTCACCCACCCCCAAGCAAAACAATCTCTACCAGTATATAACTGCGTCTACACTAGGGAATAGCTAGCATAGCTATGTCCATCAGAGATTTACACCTCTTTCCTCCCCCCCCACCCCCCCGACGGACATAAGCAAAAAGCCCATAGTGTAGACTTGGCTTTGGGATATCTCTGGGTTTGGAGGAGGCTACAGGCCCTCAGGTTGGTTGGCCTCCTGTGGTATTTTTGACAGACTATTGTTGTTCCTGGAAATATCATTCTCCCCCTCAAAGTAGCATTGGGCTATGCTAATTGGTTGACATTATCATATCATTTGTGAAAGGACAGCCATAAAGAGTTACTCTATGGAAAACATGGCTGGTTGGGAGTAAACCTGAGAACCTGCCCAGAACATTGCATTCTGAATTAGTGTTTCCAAGTAGGTCCATCTGGAATATATTTGCACTATATCAATTGACAATAATACCCAGTAGTGACATACTTTAATGTTTCAATAGGTGTGTGTAGTCCATCGGTTCGACGATGACATGACAATAGGACAACATGTCTAAATACAGGAGGCTGGGCAGACAAGGTCATCTCCATCTTAAAATGATGCTAAAGTGGACTGGTTTAAAATAAACAAGCTGGACTGGCCATTTGTCCTAGTTGCTTATTCTCAGAGACGTGAACCAAGAAGAATAAGAAAGGTGTTATTACCTCCAGACAGGCTCTGTTTGGTATTTGTGTCCTGGTCCCATTCATTTGATTCCTTTGCTACTCCCTGGGGGTCTTCTGTATCTTCAGAGTCATTCAGGCAGTGAGATCTACATTTAGGGGGTCTGGCAGCCTGAATCTGTCTTGTTATTTTTTTTGTTATTAGCTAGTACAACATGCCAAAGCAATGTACCTGATGCAAAATTGAATAACACAGGTCAGCAATCACTTACCTCCCAGTTCACGTAAATTCTGCATTAGTTCCCATTCTGTTACCCTTGGATTTAATAATGCTTGTCTTGTCCTTTTGGCCACTGACTTTAAAAATAAGTCAGACTGTAGAAGTTTTTGTTGTAGATATGGAGACACCCAAGATCAGTATGATGGCTTTCTTAGGGCAGAGATTTAGACCTAGGCTTTTTCTCTGCATAGCAAATTTTTCCTGGAGGGTTCTTTTAAGCCCTTCTGGGTTCTTTAACTTTGTTCTGTAGTTGTCCGTTTCCCAAAATAAACATGTACTGGGGCGGGAGGGGGGGATAAATTGGCTGACTCACTTAAGGTTAGATAGGTCTGTTACATCTCTTCTAGTCATGCTCCCTGCAGCAGCCAAGCCTCCCAGAGTTCAGTTTTTACCTGTGTTTTGAATCCCAGAGTACCAGCTCCATTTGCTACAGTTGACCTTGAAGGTGCCACATTGAGATGGAAAGCAATAGTTAAACAGACCCTGGAATAAGAGTTGGATGGAATTCTAAGGAGACTTGGAAAACCAGCGGTATGTGACATCCAGTCGTCTGGTTTGTTCAAGCTCTCTTAATTTTTTGTGGGAAACTTGAGAAAGAGGGCCCCCATTCTAAGAGCTCCTCACATCCGTGAAAGGACATTTTGAAGTTTTAAAAGAAGGCCAATAACACAAAGCAAGAAATTGTGATGTCACACCATAGGAGCTAAATTATGAAATGTATATAGAGGGCCACATTCAGTTCTCGGGTAAATGGGCTCAGTTGAATGTACTTATTTAATCATTACAACTCTGTGCATTTTCTTCCTTGTATATGGTACATATTCCATTGGTAGAAACTCTGGGTTCAAGTCTGGATTTAAAATAATTTTACAAGCGAAAATGAGCTTGGCACAGTCTAATCCCCCATGGACATTTATTCCCATCACAGAACAAATCCAAACATTAGGCACCATTGGCTTTTTCTGATCAGTGGCGGGTAGGGTAGATGAGCCAGGCTCTTGGCAGTCTGTTGGCAATGCTTGCAGAGCAGCTGCCTGGCGATGTCTAGGGGTAACTGATGAAGTCCTTTGCATTCATTAGCACCAGAGAAACCCACAGTATTTCAGAAAAGACACAGAAAAATGAACTGGTAGAAATACAAGCAAACCCTCTTGTAGGCTCTAATTAGTCTGGATTTAACGACAATTCAGCTGATTTTTCTTAAAATGAATATTCATTATGATTTATATGATGCCAGTTGTGTGCATCAGCTAATTCTGGGAATCAAATGAAAAGACCTGTATAATATGAGTAGACATATTTGTTATATACTAGGGTTCATAGAGTAGCACTTTCTGATTTATTTTAGTTGCTATTTTTTTTTAAGATAAACAGAATTGCTGACAGTCCAAGTTATTTTCTTTCATAAGCAGGAAGTCAGAGGTTTATATAAGCAAATGTTCTTTGAATTATCAAAAGCCTTCAAGAAGTTCGGCATGGCTTATTATCTAAATGCCTTTTGATGCCTTAGCTATTGTATGTACACACATAATTCTACACTGTTTATAATAAAAAAAGTTGCAGTGTCCATGATTATAAAAGCATTCTTTTGAGCAAGGTGTGAACAAGGTGCCCTAGCACAGAAAATGTAATTAATTATTTCACAGGATTTGTCCTAGCTATAAAGCAGTTCACAAAAAAGTTGAAATTTTTCACTGTATCCTTATCACCTATCAATGTCTGTAAAGTTCAGTTTCATCCTATTGCATTCTCTGTTTAGTCTGTTTTCAGAGCACTTTTTCGGTGTCCTTGAATATGTTCACTCAGCATGTATAAATTACAATGGGTTTTTCTAAACTATTGCACAATAGATATACTGAAAAAAAACCCCTAGTCCATTCAGAATACTTTTGTCACTATATTTCCGAACAGTGCATTGCTGGCACCCAAAATATTCTGCTGTAGACTAAAATTTTCTGGGAGAGAATGATTGCAAATATTAACTTATAGGAAGCGCTAACATCCAATTTTGAGCCACATAAGCAACATTAATGTAGGTTAGTTTATTTGTATATGCCATTGTCTCTGTTTAATCAGAGGGCCCTCCGACATTTTTCTGTCTGGCCTCTACTTTTAAATCCATATACATTTTAAACCAGTGGAACTGTTGGAGGTTCTTTAGGTTTGGTAATAAAAGCTTGTAGGATGGCTAATATTTCTCCATCTATGTGCCTTTTTGTTTAGATGTAGCTTTTTTTATTTCAAAGAGACACAGTACTGAAACTGCAAGAGGCATCAGAAACCAGTCCAGTCCCAAGCAGAAATGCAGACTCTTTGTGGTTCGGCCTCATAAGACTCTCCCATGCCACTTGCCAAGCAAGATCTGGGTAAGACGTGCAGGAAGAGATCTCCTGTCTGGTTTCCTTTGTTTTCTTTATTAATACCTGGTGCACTTTGTGGCTGTTCAGGTAACACAGACAGAGACTATACAGGCGCTCTAAATTCTAAAAGATGTTAAGGCTGCAAATCTGCAGAAAGGCACAGAGAGTCTATACATTCTGGCTCAGCTGTTACTGTTCCTTCAAACATGGGATATAGAGAGATCTGTGGGTTACTTTAGAAGGCATCTTGGTTGTCAGCTAAGGTAGTCCCATATTTTTACCCACCTTCACAGTTTAAACTGTGGAAGAAAAGAACCACAACATACCCAGAAAGGTACGAAGCCCAACAATGGTAAATCTGAAGACACTGTTGATTGGAGACATTGGGTCAGAGGTAATATAGCCAACCATTTGGGTAAAGTGAACAGACATCCAGGTTTTTCATGTTGTGTCTCGATGCCCCAAGTGTGTCTTTCATGATGGCTGACATGTCCTGGTTTTTCATTTCGTTAAACAAAATGTTTGGTTTCTCTATTCTAACTACAAAACCTGTGTTGCAGGTTTATAGCTGTATTGAGTAGAATTTGCTCTGTGTTTCACCATGATGAAACAATCCAATGGAATGAGTGGTCCGTATTTAGAATAAAGGGAAAAGTCAAAAGAGGGTAGATATTCTTTAATGCTCGTCTTTAACTCAGCTTGAACGTTAGTGACAATTGAGTGGGTCATGATAAACTTGTTCAGACACAGAATTACTGGAAAAGTCCCCCAGTCCAAGAAATACGAATATACTGCTGTTTAGTCAGAAGGTGGCAGAAAACCCCAGCACGCAAGTTCTCTTTTGTACAACTACTTAGTGACCCTAAAGATGTCACGCAAAACTGTCCCATTTCTTTATTTTGAAAGTATTGTTGTAGAATACAGGAGTCACACAAACAGCTCTCTCATTTTACTTCTGAAGCCCAGTTTTGTAAATGAAATGCAAAATATATAAGAATGTTTTCCTTCCAGTGGAAGTGCCCGAGTTGTTTTTATCAGCCACAGATTTGGCTACACTTGTGTTTTGACAGAATAGAAAGGGTACGCTAGATGCAGACTCATGCTGAGTTTGAGGGTGCCCCTTTAAATTGACTTAAGCAAAAAATTGAAAAAACGTGGTGAGTCTTTGGAAATGAACTGTGGCAAATCTATCAACAAAATATATCCCTTTCATAGAATCATAGAATATTAGGGTTAGAAGAGACCTCAAGAGGTCATCTAGTCCAGTTTCCTGCTCAAAGCAGGACCAATCCCCAAGTAAATCATCCCAGCCAGGGCTTTGTCAAACCGGGCCTTAAAAACCTCTAAGGAAGGAGATTCCACCACCTCCCTGGGTAACCCACTCCAGTGCTTCACCACGCTCCTAGTGAAATAGTCTCTCCTAATATCCAATCTAGACCTCCCCCACTGCAACTTGAGACCATTGCTGCTTGTTCTGTCATTACTTTCTTGCTTTCTTGTGAATAGCACACTGTATTATTCTTGTAAAGTAGTGGCTTTTTATTTCAGTGCAAAGGAAGCTAGCTACATATTCATGTGAAATAACTTTCAGGTTCCAAGGTACTTTCTTTTTGGAGCCATAATGCATACTAGAAATAATCTCTTTGTAAATTCATTCATTGATTTTTTTTTTTTTTTTAATCCCAAGTCAGTAAGCCAGTGAATATAGCCAGCTCCCCTTTCCCCCACCTCCACCTTACAGGAAATATTTCTAGTTCTATCCCCATGGAAAGGGAAATAAATCTCTTATTAATCATAATGTTCTGAATATATCATGTCCTCCTGAATAATTAGGTCCTTGAGTTATGAAGTCGAGATTCCTGGGTGGTTGCCAGAGTAGATTTGTTTAAGGGGAACAGTAGAGTTCCCTGATATCTTTTTAAAGGGCTTTGTAATGTCCCAGACCACACCTAATTAGCAATTTAAGAGTGAACACATCTATTTCACTGATGGTTGTGAAAATTACTATTTAAGTGGGAATGTATAATAAATGACTCTTAGAAGGGATAATATGTCTTGAAAATGAGATGTGTATTATTAAATAATTGGCTGGATACTAATGTCTTGCAGGTATCTGTCCATATATATCAGCATGGACCTGCTGTGTCTGTGCAGGGCAAAGGGGGGAAAGACAGCAGGGGATCCCTAGAGTGCCACTGGCCATAGGATTTTGATCTGCTTTTCGTTCTTTATGATCTGCATCTCCGGAGGTTTTCAAAGAAAGTTTAACTGCATTTTTTAACTCTATGTGTCAGAAATAAATTCACTCCCAATTTATGACTTGCAGACAAATGCCGGAGCTTTTTCCTTCACAACCTAATAAAGAAATGTATAATTTAGCTGCCTCACATACCATTATGTCTAAACCAGTTGAAAAAAACTACATAATCATGCTTTGGGGTGACACGAGCTCTGATCCTGTGAAAACTTACACGTCTACTTAACTTTACACAACTTAGTGGAATAGTCACACGCTCAAAATTATGCAGACGTTCTTTGCAGCATTTGGAACCTGTTCTCAGTAATACTTAAGAATCAGGGGGCAAATACTTCAAAACAAACAAAGCTCTGCCCCTCTAGACATCTTTTCAAATTCTGGAGATTGACAGAAGAGATGGATATAAATGCAGTAGTGTCAGCCCTTAGCATCCAAAGGTCAGCCCCCCAAATCACGACATTGATGTAAAAACCATGATTATTTTGGGTTCTTTTTATCTGGCTGCTAGTTTGAGCCTTTAGGGTGTACTAGCTGTGTTTCTGCATGGAGACTGGAAACTTAAAAAAAAAAAAGAAGAAGAAGAAGAAGAAGCAGCGGATAGATTCTCATAGAATCTCTTGCTGCCAGCCACTGGGGCTTTAAGAAAAACAGCCACTATTGTGAGACTTGAGGTGGAATCCTGTTAATGGGAGCACTAAAATATGAAGACAAGATAATAGAATGGGATCTTTGTGGAATATACTGTTCCAATAATGTTCATTAATATTTTGCCCATTTTTTTCACTTCTATATTTTTCAAATCGTTTCACTGTAGTGTTTTCTAATATTAGCCTCCTCTTGTCCTGCTCCCAAAATGCTTACTGTTTTGTAGAAAAAGTTGCAGATAAGATATTGTGTAACTAACTGCACAAGAGAATTACTTGGCTAGACATTTTGTAATTTACCAGCATTAAAGAGCATTGATCGTGCCATTAAAATGGTAAATTCAGTATTATAACACTCTTAGATTTCTCTACCTCTTTTAACTCTGATCTGATAAACAACTTTCAACATGTTTTGAAGGTGATAGCCATCTTTCAGTTACTACATGCCATTCAGTGTCTCTTCACCTAGCATTTCAAGTTTCTATAGATTTGTTGTTCAAATCTTCATTTTTCTCATCTATGCTTATATTTTGTTTCTTCTGTAAATGAACTTCTCCTTACGAGAATTATTTCCTTCCTGAGAGAGACCTTGGCTTTCAGGTAGCACTTCCCAGTGAGTGGGTAAAACATTATGAATTCCTTTGCTATTAGTTGTGACTGCATTAATCAAACATTCCTCTGAGAAGTTGGGGTTATGCAAATACAGTCTGCAATTCCATAGGTATTCCAGTGGCTAGCGCTATATGATGCTTAGTGTGGGATGCAGCTCTCAGAGGTAGTGATGTTCTTGGTTTCTGCTAGCAGACGTAAGAGGCAGAAGGCTGTGAGCGCTGTCTGCAGGAGCACGTTGGGGATTACAGTAACATAGATGAGACCCAAAGTTGACTTTATGGAATGAAATGTATATGACAGCTGCCCATTGGACAGAGCCTGATGGAATATAACAGCAGAAGGTAACACTTTAACAGTGACCCTACACATGTCAAATTTTGAATGTGAAGAAACTTTTTCAGCTCTAACTCCCCATATAGAAACGACTTCCGCTCCCAAATGTTAATTGTAAAGGGGCACAAACCACAAGCAGCAACTTAGCAAAGTAACTGTAGATTCTTGATTAGCCTGGAGACTTACTTGGAGATATTGCTTGCCTGTGAGTTTTTCTTAGTGATTCATGGTTTAATTTGAGTCCTGTCTCAAGAAGGAGGTGATTGTTCTACATCACCTGTCAGAATGGAAAAGTGGAAAGTGATGTTAAAACACTGACCCTTAATCTAAAGTGCACCCATCTGTGTTTTATTTCCGCATCTTGCTGAGTTTACATTTATGTGAATTCACAGTTTGTTCCCCATTTGCTGTTCCCACCTGGTAAGTGAATTGGTTCCAAAACGTACTGATGAAAAGACTAAGGGGGTCTGTCAAAGAAGTTTGTTCCTACCTAAAAGAATGCTCTATCTCACACTTCCAGTGCTATGTGAGTTAAAACCCAGCTGTAAAATCTCATCTCAAGATGCTCTTGTTTCATGGTGAGAAGTTGGGGTTACCATAAGGACAAGATCCCTTTTCACATATTGAAATGATTTATAACTTGCCTTTGACTTTCTGCAGAAGAAAAGGTATCGAATTCTTTGGCATATGACAAAACAGCTACTATACTATCGGTGTAAATTTGGTGCTTGTTGGTTATTTTGTTGGACTTTAGAGCACCACATTCATTCAATATTCCTGTCCCTGTTAGTAGGCAGAAAGAAGATTTTTTTTTTTTAAGTTTGGTGCTGAAAGTAACACTTAGAAATAACAGAATGTACAAATATAAAGGGGCTGATGTGATGAATGTGGAATCCATACACCTCAGTAGGAGTGACTGCTCAGAACCTTGTTGAATTGGGCCTCAACTACTTGTTTTTGTTGTTTTTTCTTTCAGCGATAAACTATATATTTTGTGTAAGAAATAATCACACAGTGCAAATGCAAAAGGAAGGATATCATGTAGAAAGCTCATGAAACATTCTGTTTAAAGGCTAACAATCAAAACACTAAGGGCCAAATAAATTTAGAAAACATGAAAACATTCTCCAGCTTTTGTTGGAGACCACAGGAGCTCTGAGAAATTGATTACTTTGGATCTTGGTTTCATGGCACAGAAACAGAAGTTTTCGTGTGTGTGTGTGTGTGTGTGTGTGTGTGTGTGTGTGTGTGTTTCATTCGATTTTTGTGGGTGGTTTTGTTTTGGGGGTTTTTGTAGGAGAAAAAATTCTTCAAACCTCAGATGAAAAATAAGTGATTATATTGTTACGGACTCTGTTTTTTCCGAATCATATGGAAGAGTTTTCATAGATGATTGGGAAGCTGTCTTTATGGGAAAAAAGTAAAATACTTCATTTGTTTCTTTTTAGGAAAAGACTTTGTGTTTCCACTTTGGTGCTGCCTGATTGAAGCATGATCTACTGAGAGCATTTTAATTTGGCTTATGCAATAGTTTTCATTTTGTGTGTGTTGCAGGAGAAGGAATAAAATGCTAGATTTCTTTTTTCACTCTTAAATGTACTATAGCTAGTATTCTAAATCCAGTCTAGTTCCAGATTTTGGATTTTTTTTGCTCCCAGAAGAGCTACTGCTACTCGCAAGAGATTTAACTGGGGGCAGTTGTAATTTAGTGAGGCTGTGGTTGAAAGATATGAGAAATGAATCTCGAAGGAAGATTTTTTTTTTTCAATGAGGAACCCATAAAAGGTCAGGAAACTGGTCCAGGTGGCCTGTTCGGGACTCTGAATTTTTTTATGTTCCTGTAAACCTAAAAAGACTTGAAAAATATATTTATAAGCAAACTTTTCTTTCTTTGAATGTGTTTGTCTCTTAAAGTTGAGATAGGGCTCATTCTTGCAGTAGGTGATATTTTGCACTCAACCACCCTGCCTCGTGTAACCGTCCAAGTGCAGTTTGGCTCAGGATACACATCTTTCTGCAACTACCATTTGTTAGTGGTGGGGCCTTGGTGTTGTCTGTATGTCAGTAAAACAGTGAGGTGAAGGGACGTTCTGTCCTTCTGACTTGCACTTGTGCGCACACACGTGTAATAGACGTGCAGGTCTCGGACTGCAAAGGTCAATAACTGTGGCAAGTTATGTTGTGAATAGCGGATGCCAGACGTCCATATGGTTTAAAACGTTTGCTTGCTAAAGCAGCTGGTTTTCCAATAGTATGCACCAGACTTTATGGGTACATATAATTTGTGTAGCATGGGCTCTGCTGTAGGCTAGGGGTGTAATTGTCAGCAAAATGGGGTTTTCTTTGGAAGGAAGCAAGTATCCTCCTGCCTTGCTTATTTTCTCCTGCCAGTCTACACCCACAAAGCCCTCCTATTGCAGCAGTTCTCGTGGCCAGAAGTCTGCCTGTCTGTCCTTGATTGAGCATCTACACTGTAGGATGAAGCTGGCCCATGGATGCAATGCTATGTTTGCCCAGTGGGATTGCTTCAGGACACCATGCTTCCTTCTTGGAGGGACTTCACACCCTGCTTCTGTAGTACTCCGAATTCGTGCCTGGCCTGGATGTGAGGGACAACCTCAGCAATCCAGATTCAATCCCAGCACAGGCCAGGGGCTAGCCCCGCAAAGCAGCCTGTGAACTGTTAGCAGGTAGACTTCCTTGTGAAGCTAAAATCCACTGGGATTTGTGTGTTTCACCCACGCAATACTATTTTATGGGAAGTGCTGAGAGTCCCAGACATACACCTACCTGCTGGCACTGAAGCAGTCAAAACAGTATCTCGTTCTCCCCAAAATATCTTCTGGTCTCTCCTCTTGATGTTTACTGTTTAAAATGTACAGACATATGCTTGGCTTAAAAGAGGAAAATCTTGGTGTTGCCATTGAAATTCCCTGTAGATTTAAGAGAGAGAGGAAAGTCAATGCAGTATCAGACACTTGAGACCACTGCAGAAAGAGAGAGAGAGAGACTCTGTATTTTGTCTTAGAATGCCTGTTAAAAACAAAGTGCTATAGAGAGGTAGATAGATTAGATATAATAATTTCCCCTCATTCTGGTGCCTTGCGAAGGAGGACAGTACCATTTCACCACTTCCCTGGGCATGGTCTAGTGAAAGTGATAGACAAATGAAAAGGGGGCGAGAGGAAATCTGTTTACTGGTATTTCAGATTTCCAACATACACAGGTGCTTTTTAATCCCCCTGGCCTACATATTCCACAGCCCCTCCGATCGAGGAGTCGTGATGTAACGCTCTTTTCTCACACTCCCAGCTTAAATACAGATGGAAATTGTTGTCATGTGTTAGAAATGTCACCAGTAATATAGAAGGCAGACTTCTGCATTTCCCCTTTTGCACTGTCACCTGCTCCTGCCAGCTTATTTTTCCCTCTCAAACCTTTTGTCATGTGGCAGAAACCCTGATGTAAGTAAGCCCTGTCCTCCCCCTGCTTCTGATCCCTGCATTTTTTTATTCCCCTCTGCTGCAGTGCTGAGGATCATTACATAGCACGACTTTAAGACAAGACCTCACAAAGGAAGGATTAATCTTGTATTTGTGCTTGAATTTCGAAGGACTCAGGCAAGTGAGAACATTCTAATGTATTTTTTCCCCCCTGGATGCTAGCGTAATAAATGTAAAGCGGCGAGTATGATGAGCTGTGTCAGTGTTTACTGCGCAAACCCAGAGGTTTATCAGCTTCGGGTTATGTGTATAACGGAGGGGGATAGCGAGGTTGGGGAGGCTGATAGAGGGGGGAGTAGCTGCACTGTCTGAGCCCAGCCCGAGAGGACAGATGGCGAGTGCTGCTTTTTAATTCATCAAGCAGGCTTTACGTGAGGCCCATTCGTGAACGGGTGTGCTATGAAAAGAGGGGTCAATGGGCACGAATAGGCTGAGATCAGGACCAGATGCTTGCCGAACAATGGGACTTTTGAAAGAAATGCAGGAGGAAGCGTGGCGCTTGCTTTGTATTGCCTCCGCATTGCAGGTTGGAATTGGGCAGCTACATTTTAATGAAGTGCATTCCAAAATGTGAGCGTCAGTCTGTGCTTTTGAAAAAAGGACATGTCGAAAAAGGGGTCTTGTTGGTGGGGGAGCGTGGGGGGAGGGAAGTGAGCCACTGATGGATTGTAAAGAACAATGCAGCCTTAGTGTTCAAGGGGGAAAACATCAATACATTCCTGTGCATATTAATGCGGTGCAGCAGGTGTTGCTAAATGTATGTTCCAGCATTGTTCTGCCTGCAGCTTAGCAAAAGGAGAAGGGGAAAAACCTTCTGATGTGTGTATGCATGCGGTAATTGGGTTTATAAAAGCAGTTGTTCTACAGAGATCACTGCATGTCGAAAGTAAAAAAACAAAACAAACCACAAGAACGAAAAATTAGCACACATTTTTATTTCAACCTTGAATGTACAGACAGAATGAGAGCCTGTTTTAATTTGGGGGGGCGGGGTGGAGGAGGTGCATGCCGACTGGTGCTTACTGCTTAGAAAAAGGAGCTTGCATCTCCGCTGTGGACAGCTGCACACAGCTAGGCTGAGTGCCTGACTCTGAGCGTTACCACTTTGCTTGCCAAAGAGGCTGGGCACTCCTTAAAGGGGCAGCGAGGCCATGCTGCACCCTTTCTTTTCAAAATGTCCACGAATACCACTAAAACGGGCACATGCTGGAACCAGGAGGTGAACAGCATCAGGAGACACTGGGTCAGTAGCACATAGGGTGCCACAGACAGAGGATGCCAGGAGAGGAGGAGGCAGGGTCTGTTGTTTGTGGAAATTTGGTGATTAGAGCCTTAAAAGGGACATAGTTTAGCCTCCCTCAGGAATGCATCACTTATGAATGAACTGATAGAACTCTGTGCAGTCTGGACTAAAACAAGACCTATACGGATCTTATTAAATGACAGATCTTTCTGTGCCTCTTTGTTTCCTGTTACTATGCATTAGCTAAATATCCTGTTTTAAGGTATTTTTCTTTACTCCACCAGAAACCAAATAGCAAAATAGAATCTCTAAGTAATTACAGACATGTTAGCTAGCATAATACCTGAGGACGCCAAGAGAAAAACAAAGTATGCCAAATAATTTTTGCATTATATTTTGCTTAAAGAGAGATCCATTAAAATACCCCCATTTTATTCTGTTTTCTGTCAGTTTCCAGTCCTGTTTGTGACAGGGGATACCATATTTATCAGCACAGTGAAAGGGTCTTTGTTCCTTATTCATAAAATGACACACTACTTCTTTCAGGGAAAATGGAATATTTGCTTTTAGAACTAATCTAGCTGATGACAAACTTAATTGTTAGATGCTGAAGGTTTTGTATTTCTTCTTGGGATTTGAGGCCCAGTGGAATTTGCAGGTTAGGCTCCTGTTTTTTTGTGTTCATGTGTAAGTAGGGGTGGGGAGTGAAGTGCTCTGTTTGCCCAGAGGACTGGTAAAGGCATGGTCAGTGGCAGATGCAGTTGCCCTTCCTTCTGTCCCTGCCCTGTGGATAAATGGATGACTCAGCCGTGACCTGTGTGTGTGTGTGTGTGTGTGTGTGTGAGAGAGAGAGAGAGAGAGAGAGAGAGGATTTAGGATTCATGGCTCTTCAGTCATGTGGACAAGTGTCCATGCCTAATAGGAGGCTGGCTGAGACCACAGATTCATTTCACACAGGCTGCTGAGAAGCCAGCCATTGGTTAGTAGCTACTTTAGCTTATTCCTACCTGTCTAGGTTATGTTCACCAACCGATGCAGAAGCAAAATGAAGTGGATTGGGTTACAGAACATCGTCCCACTCCCACCCATGTCATGTTATCGGTTACTATTTATTTATTGTTCTGCCAAGGGTTAGCTACTTGAATATCAGTTTCTGTGACTAAAACGGGAGTCATTTGCAAGTTCAGTTATATGTTTAACACCAAAAAGGATCCCAGTCTAAAGCAGCAGCTTCTCAAGAGATTAATAAATCCTTGTTACACACACATTCTGCATAAATTCAGCAAACACATGGAGCTCAGGTTAACATTGAGTTGATTTGCATCCGTTTTAAGGGCACATATTCAGAGAACAGCTTTATCTGCGTGTTGTCATATACTCTATTTTATACCCTACAGTTGAAGAGTAGTAACTGGCAAAATCCAGAATCTAGACTAATCTCAGGACTAGTTTCCTCTACTGCTGTCTTCACTATTATAGTTACATTAATAAAGGCTCGGACTGCGAGCCCCTTATTCATGCTGGTGCACTCATGTGACTTTGAGTGGACTACTCGTGTGAGTAACTATTCACTAACATGAATAAGTCAAAACCTAAGTCAAACAGTAGGGTAAATATTTCTCTCCTACCAGCCACGTGCATATTTCCACTAAATAGTTGTACAGTACTCGTGCCCATGAAAAAAAGCAATGCTGACTCTGTAGATTCACATTTATTCCTTTTTAATGCGTTCTGCTTATGTCGGTAATCAGATTCATAATTTGAGTCTTCGCATGTCGCTTTCACCATTCCTGACAACCTCTGGCAATAGCAAAACTGTCATAGCATTCAAAGTGTCTTGGAAGGAAGAAGCAACAATGCAAACCATTAATTCAGCAACACAAGCTGATTAAATGGTGTAGGGCTCTTGACTCCACATCTGACGGTAATAAAGCTTACGTTGGATTTCAGTCATTTGAAACTTCAAATACTATAGGTAAGGCTCTTGCTTGCACTTTAAAGCTCACGCATTGATGTCTTTTTGACAGCCTTCCATCCACTCCAAGACATTGCATCTGGAAAATAATTATGCATACACGCTCCTGAAAATAATGCATCTTAAGTCTTTTTTTTGCTGAGGTCTCTATCAGATGCTGCTGTGTTCAAGAAAACATGTTCAAAATATGATGCCATTTTCAGTCAAATTTCACTAAATCTCATCCTCGAATCCTCTGAATATTTTGCTCTTGAATATTCTAGTAAGCATGATGGCTGGTTCACTGTGTTAATCCTGCATGGTCTGTCGGCAGCTAATCCTGAGCTGTTGTTGCTCTTCTGCATATATAAGCAAGATTCCCCCCGATGTTAATATCTATTAGAATTTCATCAGACTATCAGATCGGTGGGCCAAATAGAAAAGATCGCATGTCCTTTTTCCTCTCTTAAATATGTGTCTTTGATTTCTTCTTCCTGGAATACAGAACATGGAGGAGTAAAATGAAGATTTAAAAAAACAACAACCCAACAACCACATTTGACCTATTTTGCTTCATTTGAGTCTGGATCTGTCTGTGTCTATGTGGCATATCTTCAGAACACATTTACAATTTTTTTTGGGGTCTTCTGCATTATTACATACAGGTAACATTTTATAAGGGAAACACTGACACCTACTCTCACCTTATTTGGAATTAAAAAAAGAAGGAAGAAATCATAAGCATTCCAATAGAACCCAAAAAATGTCAGTTCCAATTCCCCGTTAATTATAGGTGGAATTGGTAGTGGTAACTATAGTTGCATAAGAATGGCTATCCTAGGCCCAACTAATGGTCCTTCTATCCTGTCTTCCAAAAGTGGACCGTGCCAGATGCTTCCGAGGGAATGAACACAACGGGGCAACTATCTAGTGATGCTGTCATCCAGTCCCAGCATCTGGTAGTCAGAATCATAGGGACATCCAGAACATGGGTTAAACTTGCCTTAATTAAGATATAATTCAGAGTAATTATTATACTGTGACTTTTAAATGGACTAAGGACATGATATTCTACATAATTAGATCAGAATTTCCAGCTTTGGCCCTGTGAGACTTCCTATGGAAAAGAACAACGGGAGCTATTTTTGAAAATCCAGGCCCAATTGTGGATGCTGACTTCTTCCGAAAAACTGGCCCTAGATGATCTAAGAGAGGCAGGTTTTCATTTTTCCTTTGGGCCAATTAATCTCACAGCCAGTTCCCTACTGGATCCTATTTCAGAACTGGTGGGAAGGGTGTGGTTTTGAATCATGCTAGAAGAGGAGAGATTATGGAATATTGGGTTGATTTCTCCCAGTCACCTCTTTTCCCAGGACAGTCCCTGAATCGCAGAATGAGAGAACACTAAACAAACCCATTTGTATATTACTTATAATATCTATGTATACTTTACTGAAAAGTTTTGAAGTTTATATTCGTGGGCCTGATCAAAGCCACAGGGTCAGCCCAGTGTATGTATATACATTCTCACAATTTCCAGTATTGAAATGAGAAAAGAATACTAGGTTGACAATGTATATGTCAATAATCAGAATGTTCCTTTATATATCCTACCTTCAATTGAGAAATTAGGTTGTTCCTTTCTCTGCTCAGACAGGAAATTACACCACTGTCAGAACCCTGAATGCTGTAAGCACCATTGACTATTTTCTTATTTTCCTCTCCAAATGAAAACTTTTATATTCACATCCCAGTGATACCCTAAGTCCCTGAATGTTATTAAATCTTTGGTGGGGTTTTATTAGTGCAACAGCATTGTCTATAACTTTAAAAGTAAGACAGGATTCAGGGGAAAAACCCCAAATCAAGATTTTAAAAGCTGATGCCACAGTTTATTGCCAATTACAATTTTTCTCTCTCTCTCTGTCTCCCATATATAATGAGTCTTATCAGTCTTATAATGAATCTTATTTGGTCTCTTTACAAACTGTTGGCATTCAGGACATTTTCTGGTGCTAATCCGTTGTATTAATCTCAATGCATGGTGAGCTGTATATGGTACTAATGATAATGCAGTTTTTATCAGCATTGCAGTACTACATATTGATTAAAAGTCTGTCACAAAGTTGATGGTGTGCTAATAATACAGCACCAGAATGTAAACTCTTGGTAAACCTGGCCAACAATGGCTGAAAAAGATCTTCTCCTTTTTCCTTTACATTTGGTCCAGTTGAATCCAGTGTTTGTGAAATGTGCAATATGGTGTCTTGGAGACACAAGCCCTTTCTCTGTCCATGTCCATGTCTGTACTAAGGGAAAGAGTGTTCTAACATGTTAGCTAATGCATGTTAACACATGTTGAAATCCTCGTGTAGACAAGGTAAGTTGTAGTTTTAACGTGCATGTTAGCTGTTCTAGGTAAACTCTGCAGGGGGTAAATCATGATCAGTTACATGTGTAAAAACTACAATTTGTCTTTTCTTACACTAGGATTTTAACACGTGTTAAAACCACACCTTTTTTCCTAGTGAATACAAGGTCAGTGTGTTTTGACCTCTGATTAGGAGTATCTCACCTTTAGAGTCTGAACAGTCTTGTCAACTGTATGTTCGTTAAATCCTTTTCTTTTCTTCTCGTACTGCCAACAAAGGTACCCCAAAATGCCCACTGTAGAGGTGTTTTTTGTGATAGGGCCAAATGTCCCAGGGAACTAAACTGAGCTCACCAAAACAATTGACAAGCTGGATTGAGACCACCAAACCACAACCTGGTCTGAAATTGAACAATTGAGAAATGATCGAAGCTCTGTTACCTGTCCCTTAAGCCAATTAGTTACCCAATTAGAAAGAGTTCATGATTTAAATATATCTGGGTAATTGAACATGAAACTTGAGCGTACCCGTTCTAATTACTTTGAAGTTTTATATTTTCTTTTTATTACTGTGGCATGGCACAAAACTTGTAATTCCATTTTATCTTCAGACTATCTGGTAATTATTTGATTGGTAGTGCCTTTATCAGATTTTCCTCCCCCCCATTTATCTCTCTAATAATGTCATATGTATTATAGTTTTATTAGTTCAGCAGTCTTTGATGTCTGCAAAGTCTAAGGGTATTCTGACTTTTTAAAAAGGTCTTGGTGAGTAAGCTTTAGTGATGTCTCTTTATTCATCTTTTTACTTGTTTATGGTTCTTCAATACAATCCAGGCCAAAGGACACCTCCTGGCTTTCGAATCGCTCTGCTCGCACTCACACACTTTGCAGCTGCTTGTTATCACTTAACCAATTAACCGCACACTCCCCTACTGATAGATGTTTCCAGTCAATGCCTCTCGTTAGTTGCTGCTTCAACATTTTGCGAGAAATGGGCCCATTGCAAATTGGTTTCTTCTCCCTCTTCTTATAAGAGCTGTATCAGCATAACTGAAATGAAGGAATGTCACAGGACCCCATTTAAAAACAAAGGCTGACTGATTTGGAGTCCTAAGAAGGACCAATGGATTGTCAAGGTTGCTTTTTTGAAATAGCTCAGTGTAGGTTAAAGTCAATGGGAACTTTTAGCTTCGACTTCACTGAGAACAGATTTACAACAACATTTCCAGGGCTGTTGAAAATGCCGTCTTAAACCATTAGGGTACTGAACAATTGGTCCAGTTCCTCTTTGTTATGACTTCAGTTCTTTCATCTGGAATATTCCTTCACAAATCTAAATCAAACCTTTTATCATAGTATCATAGAATATCAGGGTTCGGCGGGACCTCGGGAGTCCAACTACCTGCTCAAAGCAGGACCTAATCCCCAACTAAATCATCCCAGCCAGGGCTTTGTCAAGCCGGGCCTTAAAAACCTCTAAGGAAGGAGATTCCACCACCTCCCTAGGTAACCCATTCCAGTGTTTCACCACCCTCCTAGTGAAAAAGTTTTTTCTAATATCTAACCTAGACCTCCCCCACTGCAACTTGAGACCATTACTTCTTGTTCTTTCATCTGGTACCACTGAGAATAGTCTAGATCCATCCTCTTTGGAACCCCCTTTCAGGTAGTTGAAAGCAGCTATCAAATCCCCCCTCATTCTTCTCTTCTGCAGACTAAATAATCCCAGTTCCCTCAGCCTCTCCTCATGAGTCATGTGCTCCAGCCCCCTAATCATTTTTGTTGCCCTTTTGGACTCTTCCCAATTTTTCCACATCCTTCTTGTAGCGTGGGGCCCAAGACTGGACACAGTACTCATCAGGTGAAGCCTCATCATAGAATAGAGGGGAATGATTGCATCCCTCGATCAGCTGGCAATGCTCCTACTTATACAGCCCAAAATGCCATTAGCCTTCTTGGCAACAAGGACACACTGTTGACTTATATCCAGCTTCTTGTCCACCGTAGCCCCTAGGTCCTTTTCTTCAGAACTGCTGCCTAGCCACTTGGTCCCTAGTCTGTAGCAGTGCATGGGATTCTTCCTTCCTAAGTACAGGACTCTACACTTGTCTTTGTTGAATCTCATCAGATTTCTTTCGGCCCAATCCTCTAATTTGTCTAGGTCCCTCTGTATCCTATCCCTACCCTCCAGCATATTTACCACTCCTCCCAGTTTAGTGTCATCTGCAAACTTGCTGAGGGTGCAGTCCACGCCATCCTCCAGATTGTTAATAAAGATATTGAACAAAACCGGCCCCAGGACCGACCCTTGGGGCACTCCACTTGATACTGACAACTAGACATGGAGCCATTGATCACTACCCGTTGAGCCCGATGATCTAGCCAGCTTTCTGTCCACCTTATAGTCCATTCATCCAATCAATATTTCTTTAAGTTGCTGGCAAGAATACTGTGGGAGACCGTATCAAAAGCTTTGCTAAAGTCAAGAAATAACACGTCCACTGCTTTCCCCTCATTTACAGAGCCAGTTATCTCCTCATAGAAGTTAAAGTTAATGGATAGTGTCTGTTTGCAACAGTATGTTTGCTAATATGAGTACTGCCCCAAAATTGAAGTAAACTTTCTTCTGTGGTAAGTAATTTTTGAATATTCCAGTGAGAGAGAGAGTGAGTGTGTGTGTAAAACATTGCTTGGGACATATATACATAGGCTATATATATGTGTATGTATATATACATATGTAGGACTGCTGAGAGAATGTTAAGGATCCAGAGTGTAGTGCACCAAAGTTAGGAAATGCCATGCATGAGGTTGCCTCTTCAACCTCCCTTGCACGTATCCATTAGGATAGGCTTGCCCATCGTCACATAGGAAGGCTCTATCAGAGCAGGGTTAGAATCCAGCTCTCCTGGATACCCAGTCTAGTGCCTTAAACACAAGAGAACACCTTTCTCCTGTGCCTCTTTTGTTTTCTATCTTGCACATTATATAAGATGAGGCTTGTAAAGCAAATCGTATGCGGCCATGTAAGGATGGTATCATAATGCGTATATTCACAGCGGGGACAAATTAAAGTTGCGTGAGCCACTTTAATTCTGTCATTTTCTAACTTATGAGTGCTTGAATCTGCAACCACGGCTTCATTTTAATTTTTTGTATGTAATGGCCCTAAGATTTTTTGTTTGTTTGTTTTTAAACAAAACAACTCCCCATATCCATCCTTTCTATGAGTAATCCGCTAAACATGTGTCTTTGGCACCTTTGTTCCAAAAGGCAGTGTGGATAAGTACATGAGGCTGAGGTCTGTCGTATCAAAGACAGGGTTCTATTTGCATTTCTGCAGGATCTCCGAGGTGACCCCAACTGGGGGAATGGTATTTGCCTGCCTTCTAAGAAAGGGATAGGACTGTGGGGCTTTGCAAAATATTCCTATATCTTTGCAAAATATCTAGTCTCTACCTCAAATAATAGAGGTGTTTAAGTTCTTCAATGAAATGCTTAGAATTTTTTTTTAACATTGGCAATACTATCAATGTTCCCTAACCAGATTCTTGGAAATGGCTAGACTGTTTTCACTTAACTCAGAATAAATAAATAAATGAAGCTTGAGGCAGAGAAAAAGCATGGAGGATTTCAGCCACAGTGGTTAGTTTGGCCAAGTTTTAGAAGTGACTGGAAGCAGGGGCTTGTAATGGAAAGTGTTCAGGGTCCTTTACTTTAGGCATTGCCACTAGCTGCGCCTAACATACATGGTTTAAGAAAGGGAAGATTCTGATGTCTTGGATGTTATGTGTATAGAGATCCTTGCATCTTCAGCTGTAAATGTCACTTTGTCACTGTGGGGAGATCTTTAAATTGAAGGACTTTTATTAATGAAAGGTCCTTTTTTCCCCTGAAAGAAAATACCCTTGCTTGGTGGCTCTCAACCTTTCCAGACTACTGTACCCCTTTCAAGAGTCTGATTTGTTTTGCGTATCCCAAGTTTCACCTCACTTAAAAACTACTTGCTTACAAAAGCATATATAAAATTACAAAAGTGTCACAGCACACTGTTACTGAAAAATTGCTTATTTTCTCATTTTTACCATATAATTATAAAATAAATCAATTAGAATATAAATATTGTACTTATATTTCAGTGTATAGTATATAGAACAGTATAAACAATTCATTGTCTGTATGAAATTTTAGTTTGTACTGACTTCGCTATTGCTTTTTATGTAGCCTGGTGTAAAACTAGTCAAATATCTAGATGAGTTGATGTAGCCCCTAGAAGACCTTTTAAGAACATAAGAACGGCCGTACTGGGTCAGACCAAAGGTCCATCCAGCTCAGTATCCTGTCTGCCGATGGTGGCCAATGCCAGGTGCCCCAGAGGGAGTGAATCTAACAGGCAATGATCAAGTGATCTCTCTCCTGCCATCCATCTCCACCCTCTGACAAACAGAGGCTAGGGACACCATTCCTTACCCATCCTGGCTAATAGCCATTAATGGACTTAACCACCATGAATTTATCTAGTTCTCTTTTAAACCCCATTATACATGCCCCTGGTTGAGAACCACTGCTCTAGCTTATATTGTCTTGAAGGGAAAACTGGTAAATGGCATGTCATTATCTCAGTGGGGTTTTCTGAGTAAAATATTTAGAAGTAACTAACTCCTGGTGAGTTATCTGCTGCCTTGCTTCTTTAGCAGCCGTACGATTTGCCCTTCTTAAATAGCTGCCTGTTGTAACATTCTTTGGGAAGTTAAAAAGTGGCCCACTGCACTAAGCCCTATTCCAGACATCACCATTATAACAAAAACTCTTTATACACTAACACTCAAAACTGATGGCTCTCATGGGTGCTTTCATAATGAGGTTTTATGGTAACTGTTCCCTAATACTTTTTCCTTCTACTGCTGCATCAGATTTGCTCTATCCCTCTCCTTAAAAGAAACAAAAAGCTTCAGCAATTTGCTTTACCAACGTTTACAGTATTGCAAGTGGGAAGAATTTCCACAATAGCATGAGTTTACTGAAATAAGGAGAGGGTTTTTTTTTAAAAAAAAGACCTCCCACTTATCTTTTTGGGTCAGAACAACACTTTTACACCAGATGGTGTTGATGTTGGTAGCTGCAGCTTTATCTGCACTGTGTAATACTGCGAGGTCAACCTTTTTGGCAGGAGGAGTGATGGGAGTAAAGCCACCCATTGAGATGATAGAGGAGCTCTGTGTATTGGCCTTTTAAAATTTAACCCCTGATATTCTTGAATCGAGGTGTGGATAGATTTTAAAATCAGAGTTTGATCAATTCATGTGATTTCCCAGCCAGTGGTTGATCCTTCACATACATTTAATATTCATTAGGGTTACCATATTTCAACAAGCAAAAAAGAGGACGGGAGGAGCCCCGCCCTAGCCCCGCCCCTGCCCCTCCCACTTCCCGCCCCCCCAGAACCCCCAACCCTCCCCCCGTTCCTTGTCCCCTGACTGCCCCCTCCTGGGACCCCTGCCCCTAACTGCCCCCCGGGACTCCACTCCCTATCTAAGCCTCCTTGCCTCTTGTCCCCTGACTGCCCCAACCCTTATCCACACCCCCACCCCCAGACAGACCCCTGGGACTCCCACGCCCCATCCAACCACTCCCCACCCCCTGACAGCCCCCCCCAGAACTCCCAACCCATCTAAACCCCTCTGCTCCCTGTCCCCTGACTGCTCCGATCCCTCTCCCCACTCCTGCCCCCCGACAGCCCCCCCAGAACTCCCGACCCATCTAAACCCCTCTGCTCCCTGTCCCCTGACTGCTCCGATCCCTCTCCCCACTCCTGCCCCCTGACAGCCCCCCCAGAACTCCCAACCCATCTAAACCCCTCTGCTCCCTGTCCCCTGACTGCTCCGATCCCTCTCCCCACTCCTGCCCCCTGATAGCTCCCCCCCAGAACTCCCAGCCCCCTACCCCCCGCTCCTTGTCCCCTGACTGCCCCCTCCTGGGACCCCTGCTCCTAACTGCCCTCCAGAACCCCACCCCCTACCTAAGACTCCCTGTTCCTTGTCCCCTAACTGCCCCCTCCTAAGACCCCCCCCAACTGCCCCCCAGGACCCTACCCCCTACCTGTACCCTGACTGCCCAAAACTTTCTCCACTCCCCTCCAAAAGCCCCCCCTGTTTCTTGACTGCCCCCTCCAGAACCTCCCTGTCCCTTCTCCTGCCCCCCTTACCCTGCTGCTCAGAACAGGGTGTTGGGCTCTGTGCCAGCCGGACACATGGCTGAGCTCCCCGCACAACACAAAACCCGGTCCCTGGCCCTGCACAGGGCTGCCGGAGCGGGCTGCAGGAGGAGGAGCTGCCGGCCGGCTCAGAATGCAGGGAGGGGGGGGGTGGGAGGAGGAAGCTGCTCCGGAGTCCAGCCCAGGACTTTCCTGCAGCCCTCCCAGCCGCTCGCTCTGCTCTGCCCGGGGAGGGGGAAATCCCGGACATTGTGAGTGCTTTACAAATTCCCCCCGGACGCTATTTTTAGCACACAAAAGGAGGACGTGTCCGGGTAAATCCGGACGAATGGTAACCCTATATTCATGATCATTTCAGAGAGTATTGGGCTATAGTCTGTATATAATTTCCTAATCATCTCATTTTCATGCTTATGCTTACAACACAAATATTCATCTGTTTTTCATTGTTTTGCCCATATAATTCTCCTGGTTTTTTAAACAAGTTCTCTTACACGCATGGGCATAGTTTGGGGGCGCGGGGGCAGGAAGGGTGTTGCCCCAACTTCAAGTCTTAGGCAGGGGTGGAATTTACTCCTCCCCCACAAGTGGCCCCATTGGCCTGAATGGAGCTACCTCCCAAAATACAGAAGTCAAACTATGCCTATGCTTACAAGTACACATTCAAATTAATCTTAGGAGCACCATAGTATCTGAGCTCCTTCCCCACAAAATTGATAACAATAGCAAAGTCCCTAGTGGATTTCATGGTGTCTGTGGTATTTCTCCCTCTTTGGGTAAAATCTCTCTTTGGGGGAGGATGTGCACTTTTGATTTTGATTGTATTTTTTACATTTACATTCTATTAGTTTGCTTTCTTGTTTGTTTGTTTTGTTGCTTATCCAGTCACCTAAATAACTAGCAAAGCATACAGGAGCATTGTGGCTTGAGGGCTTTCCATCCCCAAATAGAGTTTTCACTTCCACTTCATGCTGTTTTGTGTCGTTGTGCTAACATACCACCAACTACAGAGCACCCATGTATGATTGTGTGTGTGTGTGTGTGTGTGTGTGTGTGTGTGTGTGTGTGTGTGTGTGTATAAATGGAATTGCCCCCCACATCCATCAATTTCTTTTGGCTTTATTCTGAGGAGGGAGCTCAAATATATAATGTCAAAGTATTTGTGATAAGGACCTTTTGAAAACTGTCCGTTTAATTTATGATGGGTTTCAGTGAACGGTATCAGTTTGGTTAGCTGAGTTTTGACAGCTCTGTCTTTATGCTTCGATATTTGCTTGTATGGACCCGAAACACAAAGCAAAGCTGTGTGAACCTGATGAGTTTCTTTATTAAATCAACAACTTGACCAGATGCTGGTGTCCTGAAGCACCAGTGTCCTCCCTCCGTATAGGCAACGTTGCCTAGTGGATAGACCTTTAGACTCAGGATACCTGGGTACTGTTCCTAGCTCTTCCACTGGCATACTGGGTGATATTGGGCAAGTCAGTGCACCTCTTTGTGCCTCAGTTTCCCCATCTATAAAATAATAGGGAGATAATGATACTGAGTTCCGGTGTGAAGTGCTTTGAGAGCTACTGACGAAAAGCGCTAGATAAGTTCTAGATTTTTAGCCAAGGTAGGCTTGCATCCCTCTGCCCAGGCTCTGCTATTGTCTGTGGGGGACGTATGGCCTGCCCAACCCTCTTTTTAATGCAACAGAAGAACTAGAAAAGTTCCCATGTTCCAAACAGCGTGGGGTTATATTAAGAAAGGTTTGCTCTGCTCTGCTTGTGAACTTGTAGGTACTGTGACAGGCTGACTGTGAGTTCTGGATCTTGGTAATTGAGTGCCGACATACTGTATCACAGTAGGTTTAATGGGCTGTCGGCAGCCTAAATACTTCCTGATATTAAATAATGGGTATATCTTTCACAATGTGCTGCATCTGACCCCTGCTAACAATGGCCACTGCAATTTAGGAATAGAAAATAGCTACAGGACAGACACCTCCTGGATCTTTTAATCGCTGAGTGATATAGATCTGCAATCTCCCCCCCCCCCCCCCGCAAAGATCCTAAGGTGATAGGGTGGAGATGGGAGGCATATGGTTAAGGAAGGCATTAACCATTACTCTCCGTCCTATCCTCTGGACCTGGCAGCAGTGGGGAAAGTTGTATTCGGTTCCCAGCTCTCCCACTGGTGTGGACAAGTCATTTTGAGAGGAAGGAATATCTGGTGTGTAGGGCACTAGTCTGAGTCTCAAGAGATCTGGATTCAGTTCATGGCTCTGCCGCTGACTTCCTTTGTGACTTTAAGCAAATCATTTCATTGCTCTGTCCCTCAGTTGCCTGTGTAAAAAATTGAGAAATAACCACTTCCAGCCTTGCCTATTAGGCCTCAACTAAGATCAGGTCTCCATTGTGCTAAGCATTGTACATACGCACAGTCAAAGACCATCCTTGCTCCATCTAAGGAGTCTATTCTAAGGCTCCCAATGCTTCATGCAGATCCTGCCTTCATGCTGAGCCCCGGCGAAGTCAGTGGCTCAGGGGCTCTATCCTCGTTGTCAGTTACAGGATGGGGCCTTAGACTCTTTGGGGCAGGACAGTTGAAGCAATGCATTATGTAGTGCATCTAATACAATGGGGCCTGGTCTCAGTTGGGATCTTCACGTATCACTGTAATACAAATAATACTGAGACTTCATCTTTCTCTGACTTATTGTCTCCTATTTGTCCTTTTTAAAGCTCATTGAGGTATATGGATGAAAATCACTATGTAATTTGAGTGCAACCTTTATTGGAGATTTCCTGGGGGGAGTGGGGTAGAGGGAAAATAAATATGGGAAAATATGTCCTTTTCTGTTGACTATATATGAGGCTTTGGAAACCTGACTTTCATTGTTGTGCATAACATCAGAAGGCAGCTCTGTTGTGTATTCAGGTGTTGAAACTAAGCTCGTGTTGAGACTGCAAAGAAGTTTTTCAATGAATGCAGTATGAAATAAAAAAAATGCTAGTCAGAAATAAAATGAAATAAAACCAGTGATGCTTGTAAGTGCCATTTGTCTGTCTTAGGGATTTAGAGGTGCTTCGATAACATAATATCAAGTTCTTGGCAGCGTGTATGCTTCTGGCCACATCATTTTCATGGCCATTATGTTCAAATGCTTATCTGTTTCTGAGAAGAAAGAAGTGTGAACTTTCTCTAAAAAGAAACCCAGAAATTATGAATAGGCTGCATTTCTTGCCATTTGCCCTGGAACTTATCTCAAAAATGTAGTTTGTCTGCCTTTAATAAATTGGAAGATGAGCCAAAATGTTTCATTGTTTCTTCCCAATCTTTTTTCCGAGACAATATTTATCTGTGTGTGCATATAATTATATATATAGGTTCATTCATATCGTTGAGTACTGTATGGACATGCAAGATGACTGATTTAAGTATAAAATGTGGAACGCATTAAAATCATGTCCAAGCGTTTTCTACTGTTTTAGATCTGACGGTACTAACTCACTAAAGAATCCTTACTGAGTTGGCATTTTCTAATGGAGGATACCAGTATCCTTTTCCACAGTGGGTGAAGTCTAGTGTTTATCTGGAAGCGAAAAAGCAAAACTGACAGACTAGAGAGTGTGCATAGTCAACTTACAACATCATGTAAAGACTGCAATGTTAGGGTTACCATATTTAACAAATAAAAAAAGAGGACCCTCCATGGGGCACTGGCCCCGCCCATTTCCCACCCCAGCCCCGCTCCAACACCTCCCTAACTCCGCCCCTAACTCCGCCCCCTCCCACTCCCAGCCATGCGAAAAGGGCTGCCCGAGCGCTACCGGCTTCACAGTTTGCCGGGCAGCCCCCAGACCCTGCGCCCCCGCCAGCGCTTCCCCAGCGCAGCTGGAGCCCGGGAGGGGAAGCGCCCGGCCGGCAGCTGGGGTCCGGAGGCAAGGGGGCTGCCTGAAGCCCATAGCGCTCGGGCAGCTCGGCTCTTAAACAGAGCCGAAGAGTCAGGGGAGGAGCAGAGCAGCCGCGGGAGGGGAAGTGCCCGGCCGGTATTTTCCCGGACATGATCGGCTTTTTGGCAGTTCCCCCCAGACGGGGGTTTGATTGCCGAAAAGCCGGACATGTCCGGGAAAAACCGGACGTATGGTAACCCTATGCAATGTATTTGAGTAGGAAAAAGCATACCCTAACCTACCTACCTAACATCAGCGTTGCTAAGCACCTGACCTCATACAGCCAGTCACATGCTGCCACATCACGCTGAGCCAGTGGCATGAATGAATGAGGAGTTTTTGATCAACCAGTGAATAATGAAGCAGCGTTCATTCATGGCCTGACCCAATTCTCAGTTAAGTAAGTGGAAAGACTTCAAAGTCTTTCCATTAAATTTAGTGCGTGTGGGAGTGGACTTCTACATTTATTTGAAATCAGGGCACTTAATTTGCTCATCATGGTATTTTCCATTTAATGTTTCTTTTTGGGCAAAATGTGATGGAGAAGATGCTGCGAGATGTAGTGTAACTAACTGTAGACTGGTTTTTGGCTACTGCTCCTGTCTGTCTTCTCTACCTAGAGGGGAAGGTTGATCCAGTGATTAGGGAGCCAGTCTGGGATTTGAGAGATTCAGGCTAGATTCCCTGCTCTGCTATAAACTTGTGTGAGCTTGGACAAGTCACATAGTCTGTCTATGCCTCAGTTCCCCGTCTGAAAAGTAGGAGTAATAGCTCTTCTCTACCCCACAGAGGTGTTGTCAGGATAAACACATTGTCAGATGCTCATTTACTATGATGGTGAGGAGGCAAATAAATACCTATGATAGATGGGTAGGTACATATAAGATATAATGGAGCTATGGTTTTCCAGAAGTACAAGTTAGAACCAGGAGAAAGTAAGTGGCATGAAGATTGTTTTCCATGTGGTTTCTGACACAACATGTTTGTCATCAAAATGGCGGACTCCTGACATTTTATAAATTTACCAGTTTTGAAAAACTTTCCAGATATACCATATTTTTTTCTGCAAAGTCACAGCAAAGTGAAATTTCACCTTTGGAAAATAATCTAGAAATTACAAGGGAAGCTCGCCATTCTATCGTTTTTTGCTAGTGGTGGCCCCAAACCGTAAAGTATAGCTCTAGATCTAAATTTCCCTAACATGTACGTGCATTCAGATCTTGGATTTGAGTTAAGGCCCAGCCAGTGTCTTACAAGCAAGTGCTTGGCAAGGGGAAGAGAAAACTAACACATACATATGAATCTCTTCCCAGTCCATCGCAATTTGATAAGGACGTAAGGGGCCCCATGCCTTCTACTGCAGCTGGTGACAGTTTATACATAGAGTAGTCCAGACTGCCATGAAAATTATTTATCCATGCTACAAAAACAGGACTTCTGGTGTGTCACAATTGTGGGATCCTTCAAACCCTGAAAAGGAAAGCTATGGAAGTCAATGATTTGTTTAAGATTTAAAATTAATAAAAGCATCCAGGAAAAGGACTTTGCCTCTTGCTCACTGCTTTTGTTTCTCCTTACTGTTTAATCTAGCAGCATTTGATACCGCCATTGAGTCTGGGTACCCTGTTGAAAAACCTAATGTTCTAGGGTCCGCAGCTCAGCTGGTATTCAAGTGGTCAGGCCACGTGATCACTTTTGAAAAGACCATAAATTGGTTCTCTTTATAAGCCGGAGAACATAAAAGCAATAGTTACTGAGTAGGGTCACTCGATGCTGAACTTTTCATCAAATTTTGCTCCGGAACAGTTTACAATTACTTCATGATGTTTGTATTATTCATTTGTATACCCAGATGCATATATTCCACCAAATAGGTCACAGATCATTAGAGCCATTTGTAAGTTGCAGAAGTGTGGCCATAAAAAGCCATATTCCTGCCAAAAAAAAATGACTAAGAGACACAAGGTGGGTGAGGTAATATGCTTTATTGGACCAACTTCTGTTGGTAAAAGTGACAAGCTTTCAAGCTCCACAGAGCTCTTCAGGTCTGGTTGGGGGGGGGGGGGGGGGGAAAAAGCCTGTAATTTAAAAAAATATAATTTTACAGGCAGTTAATTTTTAATGCAGACACACGTCCTTTTGGATTGTCGCACCTGTTTTTTATTGGGCAAAAGATATTAGTGTTGGAAAGATAGCTACAGAGAACATGCAGGAAACCGTTTCACAATGATTATAACTCTGCAGGTTTACCGTGGAATATTTTTATTAGGTAGTTAACGGCTTTGATTTTGGGGATGGGGGAAATGCTGCCAGCAGTGCTATTTTGAATGATATGGTACAGTCCCGGTACAAATCTGTGACCATAAATCATTTTAATGGTGAAGCTGTTTTTAATTTAGCCACGTTGGGGGACACACATTCAGAATTTCATAGAACCACAAATGCAAACTATGTATGTGATGGAGATGTCACTTACCTTTTTCTAGGTTGCTCCCATTGACTTCAAAGGGCATTGGATCAGTGCCGTATTGTCTAAGGTTCAGGTTTATAGTGGTGTAGAGAGGACATTCTTAGTGGAAGATCCTCCGCTCTGAAGCCCCTTTACTCACAAGAGGGTGCATGTTTGTCAGATATAGAGCTTATTGAACAACTCTCGTTTATTTACTTGGACATTTTCCTGACTGTGGGTTTTGCTTGTTGGGATGGGTTTTGTCAGTTAGCTGGGTGGAGTTGGAGCTAATTGGCAGGTTTATTCATAGTTTATTACCTGTTCCATTGATAGATACATGTTACAATATTAAAAGTTGCTTATTTTGTTTCTCTTTGTTTTGTTGTGCATTTGGAGACATCTTACGTGGAGTTATTTGTATGAGCAACAATGACTTGTGGTGTGTGTAACAGCCCGCAAGCAATGACTAAACCACTCCAGTTAATAACAAAGCGATTGTCATCTTTAAAGCACATCACCCTTATAAATAAGGAATTCTCACAACACTACTTTCTGGATAAAATAAAATTCTTACCTGTCCATGAACCAAACCTAAATTTGAAAATAAAAATAAAACCAAAACTCCTACACCTTTCTAAGGGATGTGGTGGGTTCTACATCACTTGAAAAGTTTAAACTAAGTTTGGATAGCTTTCTGAAAGATACACCATAGCTCAAACAGAGGTTATGATCTTAAAGCAGGAATTACTGCGTGAAATCAATGGGCTGCATTAGGCAGCAGGTCGGACTAGATGGTTTTCAGGAAACACAAAGGCCCCTTTTTAGTTCGGTTCGGTTTGGATCTCATTCGTGAATCTAAAACGTTTTAAGGGGCTGAGATTGTTGGCCAGAAATGACATTGGTGAAAGTCATGCCATTTGAACTGTAAACTGAATTTATGAATGTCATTTATTTCTATATAGGCTGCTTGGATTTCAGCAGTGCACATGAGCTTGAAGACATTTTATTTTTAAAATCGTATTACATAACAAGCATGAAGCTGTGCGAAGGACTCGGGGCCACATTCACAGCTGGCATAAATCAGCATAGTTCTATTGACTTCAGTGGAGTTCTGGCAATTTCCGCTAGCTGAGATTCCGGCCCTTAATCTATCATCCATCTAATTTAATCTAGCCCTCTCTCATTACCATGGTATCTGGGTGCCTAATGTCTGTTAGCAACATGTTAGTCTGAAATGATAAAGCTGCGTTCTATTCTGGAGGCCACACAAGTCAGCAAACATACTGTAGGATCTGCATTATACCACTTGTTTGCCCACTAAAAGTGAGGTTGTCCACAGGCGGGGTTTGTGTAGAAGGAGAGTGGGGCGGGGGTGAGAGGTGAGAGGAGCAACTAAATATATGGCTAATGTGAACTCGTTCTTTATTCCAGTATATCAGAATAAGACAAGTTGTTGGCCGAATGAGAAGATGTCCCTAAAAATACCATATTTAAAAAATTAAAACCAGAGTAAATTCAGTACTCACTTTGCAAGGAATAAAGCTATAATAAAATGTTAAATCAAAGCAAAAAAAACAGTGGCTGAAATGCTACACCAGTTTGGAGGGGGGACACACACCAAAGTGTCTATAAACTGAAACCATATCAATAGTTCCAGATGCTCACTAACTTTATGAAACCATTAAGTTTAATAGTGCTGACATAATGGACTTTATTTGCATGGAGAACAGGGCCTTGCTTTTCAGAGTAAGGCTTGGGCAGCACAGAGGCAGGAAAGAAAGTCTGAATAAAATGAGTCTGAGAGGTTCTCTTGTTTTTATTGTAACCATTATGTTTTTTTAATGCATTTTGCAGGAATGGGTGGAAGGGCTATTGATTTCTGTCTCTGACCTACTAGGTGGGCACAGAATTGAGGACTTTATCTTGATGGTAACTGCACATTCATTTTTGTTTCCACCAAAGTACATCAACTTAATACTGCGTTTGAAACTCGGGGTGGAATTGTCAAATGCACCCAGTGTTGCTTTAACTCTACTCCCATTGAAGTCAGGGGAGTTGTATGAGTGGTACCAATGGGAGCAGAGGTAGCCCAATTCTGCACACTTTTGATAATCCTACCCTTAAATTTGTGAGGATTCCAGAGAGAAGAGCCATGAAGTAGCTTTTAATGAACTGTTTCATCAGCAATAGTCTGTCTACTAATGACGAGAAATACTTTCCGTATTGTAGTTTTCACCAGTTCACATACCATTCCTGTCTTACCTGAATGAATCTATTTCATAGTCCACGTAAATCATTAATTCAGTGTAGATAATTTAACTTATAAGTGTAGCACGTCTCCAGGTGCATATGTATTGCTTAATAGCATCACACCACTTTTAATAAACAAAACATGGATCTACCCTCCCCAAGAAAACATGGATCTGCCTTCCCCAGACTGAGGTACCAGCTCACAGCCCCAGGAGTCAACACATACAGGGTTTATATCTCCTTTCCAAGTTGCAGCTGGAAATTAGTAGGAAACCAGTGTGCCTGTGGAGAGCTGGCACAGTATTGCTTCCTGCGAGTAATGCTGCCAAGCAATACAAGCTACGCTCTGCGTTTGAATGGTCTTGAGGTTGGCCCACATGGAGTGAGTGCATTGCAGAATCTAAACTAATGGTGCCAAAGTCAAGAGTGGTCAAGATCTGACATAAATGGGCACAATTGCCTTTCTGGGGCAGAGGGCCACCAATACCACCTGTGGTTCTTGTGGCAGTATGAAATTACAAGAGTAATTCCCTAAATTGTGAATGTCTTGGAAGGAGAATGAAGAAACAGGCACTCTTTTCCCCCCCCTATACATACCTCCATTTTAATATAGCTCCATTGTATAGAAAGTGTTCTATTGTTGCTGGAGAATATGAAGAGGCACCATGATCTGAAATTAACTGCTATTGAACATATGAGATAAGACATGAACTAAAAAACAAACACAACAACAAAACTACACAAATCTAATTAAATGTTTAGGAAAATGAGACGTTTACGACTATTTTGTTTGCCTACCTGTGTTGTCCATATGACAATGGTTTCTTCATTTCTTTTATATTCTGCTGGAGGGCCAGCTTTGGCTTTTTTCTGACCCATTGAACTTAAATATTCTGCAAAGTATTTTGGGAGTTGTAGTTCCGTGAGCACATTTTCACTTAAAGCCAAAAGCTGAGCTTAAATGTTTGGTTCATATGCTGGCTGACAGAGCTGTGCTGTTTCATTTGGCATTACTGGAGAGTATTCATTGCTTTTCAATGGGCTTTCAGTTTCAAATCGTGCATTTAAATACCTTTTACTCCATGTTTGTTATGCTACATAGGCCTATCATGAACAGTTTTTCTAATGACAATGGTGTAGCAAATTCTGCAATAGGGAAACGTGTAGATTTTTGTGATTCTACACCAACAGAATCCTTAGTTCAGAATTATAGAATCCATGGCTCTGAAAGCAGTGACTGGTCATGGAAGACCAGTGAGGTTGGAATGAGGGGTGCTGGGGGAGCTGCCATACCCCCTGGCTTGAAGTAGTAATAACAAACACCAAATACATGGTTTCCGTCAGCCGCATCCCCCACTATAAAAATTATTCCAGCATCCCTGTGGAAGACTTTTATTCAACTCTTTCAGTTCTTGGATGTGAAAGGTAGGTAGAATAAATTAAGTACTAGTAGTTATTATTGTACTACCACAGTCTAAACATGTTGTATATAGCCAGATATAATATGTTGCCTTGTAGATTTCATAATGGATTCTTGAAAACAACTGATTTTAAGTATCAGAGGGGTAGCCATGTTAGTCTGAATCTGTAAAAAGCAACAGAGGGTCCTGTGGCACCTTTAAGACCAACAGAAGTATTGGGAGCATAAGCTTTCGTGGGTAAGGACCTCACTTCTTCAGATGCAAGAAATGAGGTTCTTACCCACGAAAGCTTATGCTCCCAATACTTCTGTTAGTCTCAAAGGTGCCACAGGACTCGCTGTTGATTTTCAGTTGTTACTCTTCAGAGGTCTTTCAGTTGAAATAGTTTGGCAGTGTACTGTACTTACTCTATTTAAGTACTTCTGAAAATGGTAGAACACTGCAATTGGGAAGTGACTCCTGTGAATCTCAAAACTATCGCCTCCGAAGTCAGACATCTTTAAATAATTTTATAGCATGATGTCAGTTCTTTTAATCATATATTTTTGTTATCATGGTATTTAGAATGGTATAACTATATGGCAGGTCCAGCCAGTTGAGAGGTCCATTATTTTGAGGGACACACAAGGATACTTTTAGGTTCAATGTAGTTCTGTGCTACTCTTTCCGTTTTCGGTGTATTTCCTTTTATTTCCATTCAAAATCTTTGAATGTTTTCCATTATTATGTCACTTGGTCATTATAAGCAAGTGAGTTCATCTTCTAAAAGGTGCTTTGATTATGTTAAAATTATAGCATACTTGAAAAGCCTTTTAAAGCCTCTTCTGTTTTAAAGCACTAAATTTTGCAATCACAATGAAAACCAAATAAAGCTTTTTGATTGTCTGGCAATTTTTACAAAATATGAGGAATTGCCTTACATTCGTGCAGTAGTGCCCACTTAATCTCAGAATGAAGTTCAGAGAGCTAATCTTCTTGGGTAAACAGATAGTACTCAGTTTTGAGATCCATCACTCTATTTCTCAGGTTTCTGTGGTGAGATATTTATAAGGTATTTTATGCTTTCCATTTCATTCACCATAATGTCACTTAAATTGTTTAGAATGCTCCCACAGTCTTCTTCTGAAATATCAAACTAAATGTGGAAATAAGCCAAAAATAATTGCACAAAATGGCAGTGGAAATAGAGACATCTATGAATCACGCTTTGTTTAGTGCAGACATGCAATATCACACATGCTGCATCTTCCTTGATTTTATCTTTTGTCTCAAAATTTTCTCTCTTCCCTTTTTATTTCGCGTTTGAACATATGGGGAAAGTGGGATAAAATCTTCAGCTGTGTGAATTGAAGTCAGTAGAGCTATGCCGATTTATGCCAGCCAAGGATCTGCCTCTGAGTGTTTTATTCGGTGCCCAAGAAGCCAAAAGCACTTTTAAACTTTCCTAAAGATGTGTGTGTTTCTGTATTCATAGTATCTTGAAATGTGTTGTCTGACCACAATGCGCCTTTGCCGCTGTATTTTAACTCTCTTCCTAATTGATGGGCTAGAAACACGTTGGAAGACATGGGAGCTGTTTCCTCTTCTGTGCATGGTTGCATTGCTTACTGACATCTGCATAAAGCCTTTTAGGAGAGCAAATATGAACTGAGTGGAAACAGTGAGAAAAATGAACCACTTAATTTATAGCTTATTGGGTTGAACACTCATCTGTGAGTTCCAAAGCTCTATAATGAAAGCTGTGCAATAGGCTAGTTTTCACAGTTTAATAAGAGCTCTTCGTAACACATGCCTTAGGTTTCAGCAGCATTTTATTTTGTGATCTGAATACCCTCATTGTTTGATGCTCCAGTCAAAATTTCCCTCTGCCATTCTAGATAATTGTTCTGGTGCAGTAATTAATTCTCTAACGTGCTATGACAGAAAAATGAATGATTTTATTTCAATTTTCCGGTGATATCTGTGACAGAATTTCAATGTTACATGGGACTTTTCTGCGTGCGATGGATGCTACAAACAGGCTAACCCAATAATTTATAATAATACAGGAACAATTGCCAACTATAAGTTGCCTTCTTAATTATTGCTTCAATCATGGCTATTCAGTATTGTAATGGGCAATCAATACAAGAATCAAGGCATAAGTAAGAATCCTAGAGTGTAGCAAAATTCACCACTCTTATTTAGCTGTTGTAACAAAAGCTACCATTCCCAATTTCTTGTATTCATGGTACATACAAGACCTCCACAAACCTCTACAAGACGCATCCTATAATGAGGGGTATAGGCTTTTTATGTCCTGTTGGGTCCTCCCTAGGTGTGATGCCCCTTGCTGCTCTCCTTAGCCGCCCACAGTCATGGTGCTTTGAGTGTGTGTGGGGGTTACATCTAAACAGGGGTACCGGCCTGGGCTTTCTGACAGCCTCAGCTCAGGTTGGCACTTCCACATGGGAAACCGGGGAAAGACTTTGGCTTCCTATTACCCCCTGAAATTACCAGGTAGAGCTGAGACTAGTTAGGCTCAAAGTCAGAATATATACTGCTTGTTTAACTTAGCTTTCACTGTATGAACAGAAACAATACGTACAGAGATCCTCTTCTGTGGGAGGGATTTGTGCTATTTACCGGTGTTGTTTTTTTAATTCATATAATGCAACGGTAAAAAATACAAACACGTTTACTTCATTAATTTTAAACAGTGCTCGGAAGCAGGCAGACTTATTTTGATTTCAATTGTCTATGCTAATTATGATCAAAGTATTGCAATTAATGAAAGTTCTCAGAGACTTACCACGTCACTTCACATTTCAAAAAGATGCCATTAACTAAGGTCGGGATTTTCAAAGCAGCATAAGGGAGTGAGACAGTGTGACCTAGTGGATAGATCACTCGGCTGGGACTCGGGAGATCTGGTTTCTGCTCCAGGCTACTAGCCTGCTGGCTGACCTTGGGCAAGTTACCTCATCATTCTATGCCTCAGTTTCCCTATGTGTAAAATGAGGAATAATCCTGTGTGTAAAGTGCTTTGAGATGTACTGCACCTTATAGAAGAGCTAGATGGTGGTATTTATGTATTTATTTATTTATTTATTGAATACCTGGAAGCAAAACGCCATCAGACTCCTCTGGAAATGCCAACCTGAATGGTGAAGGGATGGCCACAATGAAAACATGTTACATTTCACGGCCCATTGTGATTAGCAAGAGCGACCAGGAACAAAGCAGGACTTCCTTATTAAGGGTCTGTCCATACATACAGCACTGCAGCAGCGCAGCTGTACCAATACAGCTGTGCCACTGCAGCACATCTGGTGAAGACACTGTATATCAACAGGAGACGATGTTTGCCCCCCTGTACTTCCCTTTCAAGCTGCAGATAGTTACTATATTTATAGTCGGCTGAAAAATAAAATTTAACAAAGCAAAAATACATTTGCCTTATTTATGTAACCGTAGATTGTTAAAACAGCAATATTTTTTAAAACTCTAATTTACTTTTCACTATATATATTATTTGCTTTGTTAGTTTCGCTCTCCAAGTGGAGAGAAACAAAGCGAGTCAGTTTGACCTTTGGTTTTTACTCCATTTTAACTTCTAGCCATCAAACTCTGACAAAATGCTCCAAGGTTTGGGTTGCAAATACCACACAGACGTCTCATCTTGGTTAAATTCTATGATTTTAGTGCTTGGATTGCTAGTCCTAGCTCCTCAAAGTTTTGGTTTTAGTAAATTAAATCCTATGTCGCTCTGCAGGTCTGACACAACAACTTAAGAACTGTACGTAGACTTTGGCTAGTTTAATCACATTGGAGGTTTATTTTGCACCTCTTCAGGAAGTGCACTTGTCAATAGGCTTTTAGCGCCATATGGGTTCTGTTCTAGGCGTTCTCATGATCAGCAGTAGGTGAGGTAGAATTTCCTGTAATGTGTTGCAGGTGAGGTTTCTATCACCTGAATTAAGTAAATGCCTTTCTGGTTTTAATGATGACTAAATGCAACAGGTGTAACTAGGTAGAGGGTGTGGATTACTACAGGTTACACCGTACTACAGGTTACACTCTTTGGAGCAGGGAACAGCCTTTTCTTTTGTGTCTGTACAGCACCTAACACAGTGGGCTCCTGGTCCATGACTAAGGCTCCAAGGTTCTGCTCCAGATCTCATAATAATAATATGAGCCTCGTTTTAGTTCCCTGCAACCACTTTTTCTACCATATGCAAATAATCGGTTTCTGTTCCCGTACTAGAAGTGTACAGACATGCTCTAATTTTAAAAATGACAATATGAAAGCGGCTGTCTTTGTTTTAAAAAAAAATAAACCTTAGGGAAAACTTCCTCCGTTGCATGTCTTGGGATTCAGTATTCGAACCCAAGTCCCATTTGTTCTGCTATATGAATGGCGTACTGAACCATACCTTGCAACTTGGCCTGCATTACTAAGGATGTCTGTTTGATGTAATCATGTTGGACATGTAGCTGTCAAGCAGCCGTCTTGTTTTTGGCTGTAGGTAGCGATAGTGTTAGCAGGTGTAACTGGTAGGAGGATGGGATACCATCCTTTTAAAATATATTCATGGAGAGGTTCTTTCCTTAAAGATAATGCTGCCCTCAGAGTTTTATTTATCTAAACAAACACAAGATGGCTCAGTTTTTCTCTCCTATACAGTTAATTGGATCTGTGATTGCCTAGCTGAGGGGAGAATTGGATCATATGTTTTTTGCCTTAGTCCTAATCTTTGTATTTTTGTATATAGTTAAGCAGGGATTATTTCATGGGTTTGTATCAAAAAAGAGAATTTCTAGGTGCAGGGAGGAAGTTTCGAGGGTTGATTCAGTTCTCATTTTACTGCATGGAAAGATTGTTGTTGGCATTATGGAGTTGAAACAGTCCTTAAGTGAATCTTTACAATCCACATTTCACTTGTGCAGAACCTTCAACTCTTCAGTTCGATGCCCTCCTATTCCTGAAGAGAATGGCTGAGATTTCCTGCGGAGAGGCACTATATTTTAGTGGATAGATCATTGAACAGAAACTCTACAGACCTGGATTCAATTCCCAGTTCTGCCACTGGCCTGCTTGGACAAATCACTTAATTTTTTTTGCACTTCTGTTTCCTTGTGAATAATATTACTGAGCTCCTTTGTCAAGTGCTTTGAGATCTGTGGATTTAAATACTCTCTATAAGGATTCAGCATTAGTATTATTTCACCAAAGCTGGCTAAACCAGTGAGTAGAGCGCTGCGCAGATACAAAATATGTATCCTCATCCGATCTGCAAACACGGATGCAGATATCCATGGATATAAAGCAGATATGTGCAGATTTGCAGACTCTACCACTGAGCTCTTTAGTACATGACGCTCAGCATAGCAAACTGAACTGAGGATATGAAAAAGGAAAGAAAAAATTTGATGTATTGAGTGATTAAACTGATCAGAATTAGGAATAGGTATGAACTTCAGACTGCTCCATTTGGTTTCACTTACTGAAAATAGCTTTAATTCAAAAGAGCAATTTATTTTTTTTTTCTAAAAAATTTCACCCAACTGTAGAGTACGTACTAATAATTAATAAAAATTGTATGACAGTAGTAGGGTCGCCGGGAGTCTCCCAGAATCGGGCTCGATCTCCTGGAGGCTACTAAAGCCAATCTGGGAGATTTTTGGCTGCTAAAAGTCCGGCGGCGCAGTGGGTCTAAGGCAGGCTCTCTACCCGCCCTGGCTCTGCGCTGCTTCCAGAACTGGCCGGTATGTCCGGCAGCAGCTCCTAGTAGGAGGTGTGGCCAGGGGGGTCTCTGCGTGCTGCCCTTGCCCCGAGCGCCGACTCCACAGCTCCCATTGGCCAGGAGCAGGGAGCCGCGGCCAGTGGGAGCTGCAGGGGCAGCACGCAGAACTGCCTGGCCACCCATGAGCCCAGGGGCCGCTGATGAACATGCCGCCACTTCCGGGAGCCACTCACGGTAAGTGCCACCTGGCCGGAGCCTGCACCCTGATCCCCCTCCCGCAGACCAACCCTCTGCCCCAGCCCCCTCCTGCACCCAAACTCCCTCCCAGAGACTGCACCCTGAGTTCCCTCCTGCACTCTGTCCCCCTGCCTCAGTCCTGAGCCCCTTCTTGCACCCAAACTCCCTCCTAGAGCCTGCACACTGAACCCCCTTCGAACCCCCTGCCCCAGCCTGCTGAAAGTGAGACAGGGTGAGGGAGAACGAGCGACAGAGGGACGGGGCTGGAGGGAGTGGGGGGCAGGGCATCGTAAAAGGGGTGGGGCCGTGGGGAAGGGGCAGGGAAGGAGTAGGGCAAGGGTTTTGGGGTTTGTGCAATTAGACAGTTGGCAACCCTAGACAGTAGCACCTAGAGGCCGGGCCCTCATTATGTTAGGCACCATACACCTACAACAGAGATATAGTCCCTGGTGTGTAGATATACACCCTGGTCTCACAATCTAAGGGTAGAATGATAGACAACAGCTGGATACACCAAACTGATGGGATAAAGAAACAAGGAGATCATACCGGTGAGCACAAAAAGCAGTGGTCACAGCAAACCAGCTACTCTAACATATTTTCAGTGAAGTATTGTGTTCTCTTCATAAATTAACTAAAAAATCCTCAGTAAACAGAATCCCATCCATAATTGGTGAAACCGGTCGGATTTTCCCTTCCATAAAGACCTTGTTCCCCATAAAGTTTGAGTTTTCTGTACTTATGGAAAGACCGATGATAATTACCCTTCAGGGGTGAGATATTCTGCTTGTCTCTGGGAATCCCATATTTCTGAAAGGCAATGACTGAATTTATTGCAATTTGGTGACTAGGATCAGATGTTGTTTTATTGTTATTAATTGAGCCTGCTGTGGATATGTAGTTTACTGCCAGATGTCCTTCGTTTTCAGCAGCACTACAGTGCAAAGTTAACGGGGTTATGGCTACAGGTTTACAACCATTCTGCATGGAAGCTCACATTCCTCCTATGAGCTTTTAAGTGGCAAATTGAATTGCAAGACTGTAGGCTTAAGTTTGGTTCTTTAGTTTTAGGTACAACTTCATGGCTGTCCTTACTTTTCGTAAGAGGGCTCTTTGATTGTGATGACTTGTAAGTCAGAATGGGTTAACAGATTGAACCTGAAGGTTAAAAGTGGATGGGCTTAAAATATACTGAAATTTTTAATGTCGTTTTGTCATGATGGCGTTTGAGCCCAGAAAAAAATTAAACCCCATGGTTATGTCAAAAGAAACACTGCACACCATCACTCATTAGCTTTTTCAAATATGACCGTGTTTGCACTTTTGTATTTTTAAAAATAATTTAACGAAGAGCTGAAGATGGAGGGGAAAAGCCAGTGTTGTGTTCCTTTTGTGTTTGTCAGTTCATGTCTTTCTGGGAAAAAAAAAAAAAGTCAAACCACTTGGGCTTCCGTTTACTTATTTCTAAAATTGCACTTTACAGCAAGAACTATGGCACTCATTCTGTTTTCTGTGCCTTTCCCCCTACAGTTTGCCTGATTTTGGTCTAAAGTAATATCTTTTGGTAGGGCAGCAAATAAAACCATTAGGACCAGATCCTCAGTTGTTGTAAATCGGTGTAGCCCCGTTGATTGACACCAGCTGAAGATGTTGCCCTTAACACGCTTGGAGTATACAGGCAGAGGTCTAGGGGAAGGGCCACATCTTTAGAGACTATTCATTATTGATTTAAAAAAACTTAAAGTCTAAGGCCTAAATTCTGCCCTAAGACATGTGCATGGGACTCACAGTGGAAGTCTCCCATGACATCACCGTGCAGAGTTTGGCCCCAAGCTGGAATAAAAGTGCACATGGTATCCTAGGATCCTCAGCTGGTGTGAGCCAGCGTATCTCCACTGATCTCAATGGAGCCATGCCAGTTCTACCCCTTAGATTTGAGTAATATTGGTTTGTGCATCAGCAGGGCCAATTAACTCTCCTGTGGGCACGGGGCTATTAGATTTTGTGGGGCTCTTGGGGGTTTGGAGTGTGGGAGTGGGCTCAGGGCTGGGGCAGGGGATTGGGGTGCGGGAGGGGGTGCAGCTCCAGCCCGGGGGGGGCAGGGATGGGACAGGGGGTTGGGGTGCAGTAGGAGGATCAGGGTGTGGGCTCTGGATGGGAGTTTGGGTGCGGGAGGGGGCTCAGGGCTGAGACGGGTTGGGGTGCAGGAGGTGGTGCGGGGTCTGGTAGGGAGTTTGGGTGCAGAAGGGGGCTCTGGGCTGGGGTTGGAGTGCAGACTCCGGCCCAGAGGCGCTTATCTCAGGCGGCTCCTGGTCGGTGGCGCAGCGGCGCTAAGGCAGGATCCCTGCCTGTCCTGGCTCCGCGCTGCTCAGGTCCCCGAGGTATCCGGCATGTCCAGCCCCTAGGCGGAAGGGCGAGGCCGCTTTGCGTGGTGCACACTGCCCATGCTCGCATTGGCTGCAGTTCCCTGCCAATGGGAGCTGCAGAGCCAGCGCTGGGGGCGGGGGCAGCGCGCAGAGATTCCTTCAATGCCCCTTGCCTAGGAGCCGCAGGGGCATGCCCCGTAGGGGTGTGGGTGGGTGCCGAGGCTTGGGGACCAGTGTCCAGCCCGAGGCGCGGAGACTTGCCGCAGGCTGGATGAAAAGAAGCAGCGGACCGCATCCGGCCTCCGAGGCCCTGGGCTGCAGCCCCTAAAGCCCCTGCATTAATCCGGCCCTGTGCATCAGTATGCCGATCATATTGTATTATATCAGTTTGTATTCCTTAGTGTCATGTTTCACCAATACATTAAAGTATGAACCACTATTAACATAACCACGCATGTCACTGACGACTAATATACCTTCAAAGACACGTGATTGCTTGTCAGTGCCCCAGTTTAGTGCGATGTGAGTATTGCCCTCCAGCTAGTCAAAAACAAAAACATACATTAATAATATTAATGTCTGTGCATCACTGATACAGATGAAATCAGGCTTACTTTTAATCACTTTTTAGGGGTTTTCATGTTCTATGGCTGATTGTTTATAGGGAAGGCACGACTGTGCCAAAAACTACTTAACACAGGAAAACTGATCGGCCCTTTCCTGCTTTTCACCCTCTCTAATCATGTGAGAACAAGGAGACAGTCTGCAATATAAGACCAGCACATTGAGAACAAACCAGGTAATATACTTGATGCAACATAGTCACAATCTGAAAGAGGCTGGACCACAGTAGTAAATACTGAGATGAAGGGCCAGGATAATTTTAGGACTATTGGTTACATTTATAGCAACAATGTGAGATCTAAAATCTATCCATTTTAATTACTGTACCACGCCAGTCACCATGATATATGAACACCCAGATACTTTAAGATGACCTATGGGAGTCGGGAAGGAATTTTTGCCTGTGTACAGTATTTCACAATCAGCCAGGTGCATATAGACACAGCATGTGGGTGGGTGAGAGGTAGATTGGGCTTGCTTTCTGATGATATATTAGCCATTGGCCACCAGACCAAGGTAGGTAGGCCAGTGCTGTGATCCAATATGGCAAATTCTGTGCAGATATTGGAAAAAATTTTAAAATACGATTTTGCACCTAAGGTCATACAAAAGTGTTAAAATAAACTCCCACCCCCCATAAAATCTTCAGGTTCATTTGAGTAATTTTCACCCTGAAATATACAAAAAACATCCAGCTTTGGGAACGTTTCTGAGAAAATTCATCTCCACATGCACAAAATTTTAATTTTCTAAATTCACCATTTAAAAATGTGTAACTCAAAAGCACTCCTGTTTTAGCCCTGCCTTCATGCAAAACCATCTTTATTTTAATTTTTTTTTAAAGTGTGTACTTTCAGATCACTTTAGTGATCTGAAAGCTTTAAATTTCCCAGTTTTCATATTTGGTTATAATTATTTTATAATGCCCTATTTGCATGCATATATTGAAGACAAATGTCTTGTCTAGTAGACATGTTTTTAAAGCTAATATTTGTTTGAGCTCAATACAGGAATATCTCACCTGTGGTATACAAAAGGTCAGACTTGATGATCTAATTGCCTGTGTTGGCCTTAAAATCTATGAATATGCAAACCAAAGCAATATAGAACAGTGAAGATACTTGCAGTTTCTAGACCACTGTGAATATTGCTATTCAGAATTTTGCTTAGTTCAGATAGCTCAGGTAATTGTCATTTGAGAAAAACAAACTTTGCCCTCCAAAAATACATTTTTGTGCTAGAGAGAATATAGATGCAAAAGAACAGTTAGCCAGTGATCTCATAAGATACGGTGTTTTAGAATCGTGGATACACACTAACTTCCCCCCAAAACAAACTGAACAAAATGTCAAGTATCCGAGGGGTAGCCGTGTTAGTCTGGATCTGTAAAAAGCAACAGAGAGTCCTGTGGCACTTTTAAGACTAACAGATGCATGCATGCATCCAATGAAGTGGGCATTCACCCACAAAAGCTTATGCTCCAATATATCTGTTAGTCTTAAAGGTGCCACAGGACTCTCTGTTGCTTTGAACAAAATGTCCAATTTTAAGTTGAGTAGTTTGGAGTCCTACCTGCTGCTAGCCAGCTTCAAAGGATGCCGGGCGGGTTTCCTGCTTCATCAACACAGCTCCTTGGGGATGTGGGTTCCAACTGCTCTTTCCTGAACTCACATTTCCAGAGAGTTTTAATGGGAGCTTTGACATTTTTCTCCTCCTTTGTGCCTTTTCACACAAATCTTGGCCGAGTCCAGGAATATGTGGTGAATGTTAGTACCTGGGCAGAAAGATACTATGAATGCAGAGGCACATTTGGCGTTTTGTACCAGTGTATCTCTCCCCTAGTCATCCTTGATCTAAGAGTGCACTTCAGGGGTTCCACACTCTAGGACTTCTAACAATCCCTGTTGAGGAATGTCTCAGCGGGGATTTCTGAAGTATTGTAATGTGTTCCCAGCAGCAAGTGACCAGATAGGAAAAAAAAATGAAAATCAGTTTGTCCTTCCTCAAGGTGTTTTTAATACATGTATTTTAACTGAGATGCAAAGGAGGCCTGCTGTTCGTTATCTTCCAGTAGCATTGCAGTGAAAGGAGTTAAAATTTAGCAAATTGAATGGGTGGAAATTAATTTTTTTTTTCATAGTGCACATAGTCCTGCCCTGATTGTTGTCAGTGGAGCCAGGATTTGGGCCTATATCAAGACTAAATCCTGATTGAGCTTGAAAAGCGGGTACTTGTGTGGAAATTGGTAGACTGCATTATATATCTTGAGGCTGGGAATCTGTGAGGAAATGAGAGCTTTTTGAATTCACCAGGAAAGGTACGCATATTGGCAAAGTGCAAAGATTACACAGAGATGATGGAAGGTATGCACAGATTACTTATTCCAGGCTTAATCCAATGAATTTGTAAAGATAGTCGCCAGTAAAGGCCATTGTATGTTTCTTGTATGACCCTTATATCTATGCGTCATGCATACTTGATCCCTGCTCTTTTATTTCTGCTGGCTTTTGAACAGGGCTTCACAAACACTGTGCAAATCCCAATCAGGCACTGTGGGCTGCTGGAGTCCTAGGGCCAGATCCTGAGAGGTGCCAAGCACCTGAATTTCTCAGAAGTTGATGAAAATGGCAGGTACTTAGGAGGGACCCAGTCTTGAGAGGTCTCAAGTAAAAGTCACTGGCAGTTGATGGCATTAGCACCTCATTGGGTGCTCAGCTTCTGGTTGTGCTGGGCACCTGTGATTGGGATTTCACGGTTTGGCTTCTGCTGAGGAGAAACCTCAATTCTGTCTCTGTTCAGCTTTTTAACCAATGTGCGGGTATGATGGTCTGTGTAGGGAAGGAAGGTGTTTCAAGCCCCATCTCCTCTAGCCTCAGTGTCCAAGCCTCTGCTCAAAATGGTTGCCTGAGGAGTTAGGGGTGGTATTGTAGTATTGTAAAAATCATCAATTTCATTTCAGCTATTTAAATCTGAAATTTCACAGAATTGTCACTGTAGGGGTCCTGACCCAAAAAGGTGGCATGGTATGGTATTGCCACACTTATTTCTGCACTGCTGCTGGTGGGGCACTGCCTTTAGAGGTGAGCATCTGACCAACAGCTGCCACTCTCCGGCTGCCCACCTCTGTAAGGCATTTGACTTGGTACTGCACAACATTTTGAATAAAAAAAATTACAGCAGTATAAAATTAACAGCACACATTAAATGGATTAAAAGCTGGCTAACTGGTAGGTCTCAAAATAATTATAAACGGATAATCATTATTGAGTGGTTGTGTTTCTAGTGGGGTCCCTCAGAGATCAGTTCTTGGACCTATATTATTTAACATGTTCATCAGTGACCTGGTAGAAAACATAAAATCATCCCTGATAAAGCTTGCAGATGACACAAAAATTGAAAGAGTGGTAAATAATGAGGTTCACTCAGTAATACAGAACGATATGGATTGCTTGATAAATTGGGTGCAAGCGAATAATATTTATTTTAATATGATAAAATGTAAATATATGCATCTATGAACAAAGAATAATGCCATACTTACCATATGAGTGAATCTATCCTGAGAAGCGGTGACTCTCAAAAAGGATTTGGGGGTCGTGGTGGAAAATCATATGAACAGTGCAATGCTGTGGCCAAAAGGGAAAATGCAATCCTTGGATGTGTGAACAGGGGAATCTCAAGTAGATGAAAGGAGGTTATTTTACCTCTGGTGCGACCACTGCTGAAATACTATGTCCAGCTCTAGTGTCTGAAATTCAAGGACGATGTTGATCAATTGGAGAGGGTTCAGAGAAGAGCCAAGAGAATGATTAAGGGATTAGAAAACATGCATTTTAGTGATAGACTCAAAGAGCTCAAGCTATGTAGCTTAACAAAGAGAAGGTGAAAGCGTGACTTGATTATAGTCTATAAGTACCTACGGGGGAATAAATTAATAATTCACTCTTCAGTCTAGCAGAGAAAGGTATAACACTATCTGAAGGCTGGAAGTTGAAGCTAGACAAATTCAGACCGGAGGTAAGGCATAATTATTTTTAACAGTAAGAGTAATTAACATTGTAAGAACACTCATAGACTCATAGACTTTAAGGTCAGAAGGGACCATTATGATCATCTGGTCTGACCCCCTGCATGCTGCAGGCCGCAAGACCCTTCCCTGGACTCTACCGTTGAAGTCCCCAAACCTGTGTTTTAGTGACTTCAATCGGCTGAGACCCTCCTGCTAGTGATCCCTGCCCCATGCTGCGGAGGAAGGCGAAAAACCTCCAGAGGCTCAGCCAATCTGCCCTGGAGGAAAATTCCTTCCCGACCCCAAATATGGCGATCAGTAATACCCCGAGCATATAGGCAAGAGTCTCTAGCCTGACTCTTGTTGGCCATTATGCTATTCACGTACCATTGCTTGGTTTTCCTTGGCTACTATGTTTTATCATTAAACCATTCCCTCCATAAACTTATCTAACTTAATCTTAAAACCAGACAGGTCCGTCGCCCCCACCGTTTCCCTCGGAAGGCCGTTCCAATATTTCACCCCTCTGACGGTCAGAAACCTTCGTCTAATTTCAAGCCTAAACTTCCCCCCGGCCAGTTTGTATCCATTCGTTCTCGTGTCCACATTAGTACTAAGCTGGAATAATTCCTCTCCCTCCCTTGTATTAACTCCTCTGATATATTTAAAGATAGCAATCATATCCCCCCTCAGCCTTCGCTTTGTCAGACTAAACAACCCAAGCTCCTCTAATCTCTTTTCATACGACAGGTTTTCCATTCCTCTGATCATCTTAGTCGCCCTTCTCTGCACCCGTTCTAGTTTGAGTTCATCTTTTTTAAACATTGGAGACCAGAACTGCACACAGTACTCCAAATGAGGTCTCACCAGCGCCTTATACAACGGAAGCAGGACCTCCCTATCCCTACTAGATATACCTCGCCTAATACATCCCAAGACCGCATTGGCTTTTTTCACCGCCACGTCACATTGTCGACTCATAGATGCGTTGTGGATTCTCCGGCACTGACTATTTTTAAAATCAAGGTTGGATGTTTTTTTCTGAAGGATCTGCTCCAGAAATTACTCAGGGGGAGTTCTCTGGCCTGAGTTGCATAGGAGTCAGATTAGAAAGATGATCACAGCGGTGGTCCCTTCTGGCCTTGGTATCTATGGCAGAACAACCTTAGTGTCTGATAGGTAGCACGCCATGACATTCTTCTGATTTGTATTAATTTTTTTGTTTTATTTTTCACAAATTTTGTGTTGTTTCATTTTTATTCATGCATGGGGGATTGCCTAGGGGAGGGGGGGTGGTTGCCGAGTGAGACCACACCACAGTGGCATTGTGCTTCAGGGCTGGGCCTGGCTCCCAGCTATGGGTGATGCAGCCTGGGGCACAGGGTCACAGCGCTGCTCAGGTTTGGCCTGGCTGCCCCTCTGTTAAGGTGATCACCCGTCCCGAATTGGGTAGGACAATCCCAAAATGCAGAGTTCAAGTCCCGGTCCTGGGCGGAACGACTGTCCCGGAGTCCAAGCGGAACTGCGTTGCGCCTACCCAAGGCTCAGGGACGGCACCACCCTCTTCCCAGTAGGAGAGTGGTGAGATGAGCTTACCCCTGTTGCCATGGGGCCCTGTTCCCTGCTCCTCCTTTTCCCCGTGAGGTCCTGGCCAGGCCAGAAACCAACGCTTGGCAATAGGAAGACCCGCCCAGGGAGCTCGGGCTGCTGTGCGGAGTCCTGGAACATCCACCTGCCCTGTGCGGCGTGCCCTGGGGGCGGGGACACGGGCCGGAGGCTGCTCCTGGGCACCCCGACCCGGACAAGTGGAGGGTCTGGGTCTCCCCACAGCGGCCCTGGCTCCCTGGGCAGCTCCAGCCTGACCAGGAGGTAGGGCCTCGGAGGGAGGGAGAAGAGGAGGAGCAGGGGTGGGGCCACATAAGGGGACGGGGCTCCTGCATGTGTCCTGTTTTTTTTGCTTTCTGAAAAGATGGTCATTCTCTGTCAAGGCCAGGCCAAACCTGAGCAGCGTTGCAACCACATGCCTCAGGTTGCAACACTGGAAAGGGGAGCCAGGCCCAGCAGTATGGGACAAGAGCTGCAGGAACCGCTTCTGTGGATTGAGCTTTTCATTTAATTTTGTGGGGTTTTTTGCATTCACGAAAAACACAAGCTCCGCTCATAAGCTTCCCATAGCTGGTTGTCACAGAGCCGTTAGTGTAGTTATTTTTAGTGTTTGCTTTTCCCTCCCCTCCCCCTATATAGTTTGTTTATTTAACCCACTGGGAAAAAATCAGGACCTTTATTTTTTACCCCAAGTAAAATCATTTCATATTTTCTTGAGAATGAGGAAGGAAAAACCCAGGATTCAGTGCGAAGCTGCAGATACACTAAGGATGTGCTGGCTGCTGGTAAATATTTGTTACTATGTCAGATTACTCTGGCCTGCATCAGATTAATTGTTCACTAGGCATTCTAACTTTCTGCTCTTTTAGGAGAAGATTCCCCACAAAGTGAAAGGTGCAGAGAGTTTGGAAGAGGTTACCCTTTTCCAGACCTTTGCGTTTCTTCGGGGACCCAGAGGAATTTTCTTTAAAGCAAACCTGTTTCTTTCCGTATGCTTTTCCTTCCTACCCTCATTTCTGTCTCTCGCTCTGGGTAACGCCTTCAGGGTCCTAGTGAGTATGTATATATATGTGTGTGTGTATGTGTGTGTATATATATATATATTTCCCACAGACTGTTGATTGTCAGGACCATGTGATTTTCTCTGTGGGTGATGTGAAAGCCTTGTTTATCCAAAGGCCATGTGGAGGTGGGCGGGTGCTCACCAGGGGGACATAGGGACAGGAGAAGCTTGCCTCACACAAGAGCCGGAGTGTGAATAGCTCACATTGACTGAACTGTCTCACTGGGCAGGACAACTAATTTGCTGTGCTTGTGGGCTTGATAAAAGAAGCAGCTGCTGGTAAGTGCTTGCTCAGATGCATGTAGATGAGACTGTGGACTGCAAAAGGGATCCAAGCAGATGTTTTTTTTTTTCTTTCTTTCTACATTTCCTTTCTTTCTACCTCTTGCTCCCATGAACTTGCACTGAATCAGGTAAACTATTTTAGTTCTTTTCCTGTGTTTCGTCCTTCTGACCCTTCCTGGTCAGAATGACGGACGGACGGACGGATGGATGGATGAATGGATGCATGGACTATTCTGTGAGGATGTCAGGAACAGCTACCGTCAGAGCAGGCAAATATTTTTGCTGTTCTCTTCAAGCTGGCAGGCGTAATGGTTTTAAACCTGCAGCCATGTTACACGCCCCCCCCCCTTTTTTTTTTTTTTTAATTTAGCTGTGATCTAAATAAAGCTCAGTCCGGTATTTCTCGTTTGTATCTGTCGATGCACCAGCCAGCCATGTTTTTCATGTGATTATCTACACGGTACTAGCTCTTGCTGAGAATGGTAGGGGGCTCCTTTCGGTGTCAGGCCCTTTGCAGCTTTTTCTGAAGGAAGGGAAAAATAGATCAGCCATCCGCAGCTTGCATTTTGGTGGGTGGGGGGGAAAGCAGGAGCTGTTTTAAAGGGTTTACTTGGGAGGGGGGAGATGGGGGTTGATTGCCCCCATCCCCCAAATTTGGCTGGTTCTGGTTAATGAAATGTTAGATTTCTCTCTCTCTCTCTCTCTCTCTCTCTCTCTCTTCCCCCCCCCTCCCCATTTGCCTATATTTTTTTTTAAAGTGTTGTTTGACTAAAGCCCTGGCTCAGCTGGAGAAAATGGAGAAGCAGAAAGGATGAAAAGGATGGCCTTTTGTGTCATGCTCTATTGTGCAGCTTCCCCCCGCCCTCCCCCCCCCCAGGGCTTCACTGGAGAGCACCAGCAGTTGTTAGTTAACTGCCCAGTGCCTGCAGAAACAGCCTCCCAGAATGGAGGGGCTAAAATGCGGCTGCTTACAATGTGAGAAAGATGTTAAATGGGATTCAGAATCTGCAGACTGGAAAATGTTGCACAATTTAACTGAATGTGTATTACCTACAGGGATTAACCCTATTTACCTACAAGTCTCTCTTTCTCTGCCTCTCCAGTTCACTCTTGCTTGAAATAGCTCAGAGTTTCTGTAACAAACTACAAGTTTTGTAGAATGGCAGTGATCTGATCCAGTGTCTTTTTAAGAAATACTCCGTGTGCTTTACTTCTGTTTGAAGACCGTATTAGAAGATGTTACATTAACCCTCACTGCAAGATTTGTTAATTACCAGGCTACCAATATCTTAGGAATATCTGCCTGTGACTTCTGAATACAGTCACTCTGAATATTTTTGCTACTTTCCAGGCCATGCTTCAAACCAAATGCATCTTTGTTCCGCGTTTAAATTATTTGTGGAAGGATTGTCGTCACTAGGTGCCAAGGGTAGACTACAGTTCTGGCACAGTAGAGGAATGACTGTTAATTTGGGGTCTGTTGCTGCTGGCGGTGTATCTATGGAACAACTCTTTTAACCACAAAGAAGGACAAAGGTCTCATTTGGAATGAAGCTTTTTTATGAGTAGCTGTTGATTTATCAAACAAAATTCTGTGGTGTGGCGAAATTTGGGGGATTTTAAGTCAGGTCTTTGCCGGTAAGAAATTGTAGGTCCTCACTTTATGAAGTCTAAGATTTCTTGTGTATCTAATGTCATACTTTGCTTAATAGATCTTGATTACTTTGGGGGGGGAGGGGTTTGCACCAGTGTAGCTACACCAGTATGAACCCCTTCTGTAGTTCTCTGCATGGCTATAAAACAGGTCTTGTGCTGCTGCTCCTTGCCTCAGTTTCAAGCCACTCATCTTTGGTAGGAAGCTCACTCCTGAAAATATAAATTATGCTTTCAAGCATTTTACAGGTTGATTGTCAGAGTGGCTTATGTGAGAACTTCAGCTTCTTTGGGTTTGTGGATGTCTCTAAGTGGATGTCTTTGGTGTGTGATTAGCTGTAAAGCCCTAAATAAATGGCTGGAGAAGTGGCTGCCTGAGATAGATACCACCTCTCTCTGTGTGCTACCTGTTTCAGTTGTGGACAGTGATGATGGTCCAAGTCAAAGCCCTCTGTTCCAAAGAGAATAGACTGGTGCCAAATATTTTCTGGGGAAGCGGGGGATCCTTGACTGTGACAACATCCTTTCTCCCCTTCTTCCATCAATGCCCAGATTTTTTGACCTTCAGGGATGCTGCAGGACTACTCTGTTTTCCTGTGTTCTGCTGAGGGAGTTGGCCGGGGATATGGTTTAATGAGAGAATGGGGGTTGTTATTTTGTTGGCTAACATTATTTTGTGGATTGGGGCTGATGGAGATGGGCATGTGACTTTTTTTTAAAATCCTTAGTTTTATACATTTTAAAATATTTGTACAAGCAACCGAAATAGACTTTTTTTTAAAAGAAATTTGAATAAATTAAAGAATGGAACTTAAAACAGGGTGTGGATTGTCCAGCGTAGAACATTGGATTCCTAGGTATGTGTAAGCAATTTGTATTTATCTAATGCAATCTGTAGCTGAAAACACATCATTGTCTTGGTGGTTTAATATAATTTTTAATTGACGATTAACAAAAAAATCCTGTGTCTGATAGATCTTGTGTTAAATAGCAACTCTTGAGTTTTATTTCCCTTTTAAATTCCTTTATTTTTTGCATGCATTTTCTGCCTCCTTGTTTACCAAGGAGGAAACCAACTGGCAAGGCATGGGAAACAATTACATTGACTATCCACAAAGGCAAACGGAAAATGCCCAACAGAAAATAAAAAGTTGAGAAAAATAAATAAAATGAATGAAATATTCCTCGTCACAAACTCTGGGCGTAATTAAAGTAGGCACCAGACTTTCAGACAGAGGAGTGATTTCCCATTTGACCACGTTGCTTTTAAAGTATTTCTCTTTTGTTTGCCTTACACATGTTTGTGTATGGATAACATGAGATACAAACCAGGCTGTAAACTGGTGTTCTGCTGATTAGGTCGACTCGGACCCCACATGCAAGAAACTGGCTGTCAGAGGGCATCTCTTCCGGGGTCCTGTAGGGCAACATAGTCATGGCACCATCCATCCACAACTGCATTGTAACAAAAGCTTGCTTTCCAAAGTGCTCTATTCAAAATTACCTGTTGGTGCCTGAAAAAAAAAACCTCCGTAGATTTGCAGTTATAATTGTACATAAAGGAGGTCTGTCAGGTAGCTTGCTGCTCTGCTTAAATTCCACAACTAAACCAGATAACTCGTGATACCATCTGTTACATTTCACTGTCTACAAAAATGGTTCCTTTCATAGAGTAAAACTCCATTAAGAGACTGAGGTTATCGGTATCCCCCTCCCTTCGAATGCACACAGTCCTCCTCCTCCTCCTCCTCTATTTCCTTATGGCTGACTTCATGTAAGGATATCCCTTTTATCTGTTAAAGAGTGGGAGTTTTGAATCCTATGTTATCAAAGACATTAGAACAGAAACATGAGTGAGTCTAACCCTGCCTTGGAACAGAACAACAGCATTATCGGAGTTTCTTTATAACTGTGGTTTTAGAGAACGGTATTCTTGCCTATTGGATTTCTTTAAAATAGCAGAGGTTGGTACTATGCTAGTATTTATATGGTATCTGGAGTGTTCTTTGTATTCGATGAACACTGATCGCCCCTATACAGTATGTGGGAAAGATAACACGCCTGCTGTTCTCTGTGGTTGCCATAACTCTTCAAGTTAGTGCCGGTCCCTTCTTTTCAGTAAAGTGTTTGTTCAGAGACCTGAGTGGAAAGGCATACTGTAGAGAAAACCATTAATTGCACATTCTGGATCAAGAAAACTGTGTTTTGCTCTCATCATGGATTTCCATTGATCACACTGTGTTTTAATGTCCTTTTAATGTTAACGCCTTGAACCAGTGCTGATGACCTGGAGATACAGATTGAGCAGGGATCCTGCTCTCTTGCTTGTATTTTAGCTGCTATAATAAAAAGACTTGATAGATAAACGTCACGCAAGGGAAATCAGTTTCATTCTTCTTTAAAATGTTATTTATATGTAAATATCTGGTATTGTTTTTTTTCTCAAAAGGCCAAGTAGAAAAGCATTTCCAGTCCCTGTCTAATGGATGCTGCATTTGCATTAGGTGAAGCAATGAGAGCTCAGTCAGTCAATGTTGTCCTGCTGGAACTAAACCATTTTTTTTTTTTTCATGAAGCAATTGCGAACAATATTGAGGATTCAGGGAGCGTAGGGCAGTGCAAGCCGTCAGAATTGCACTGCATACCCTGCAGATCGCTATCATAAAATATTAAACCAGGCCCTGCAGATCAGAGCTGCCTTCTCACATGGAACCAAGCACATTTTCCCCCTCTCAAACCTCTCCAAGTTTCTTGAATTAAAATATTTGTAAGCTGTGATTAATGAAGACAACTGGCTTGGGCCTTTGTTGGAGGGTATGTTATCTCAGAATTTTGGAACAGGTTTCATGGTGAAAATTTAGTAATTTTGTATTCGCAGGAGCATGCCGGACACTGGTTTTTGCATGGTTTACAACATAATCAGTTTGCCTTTATGTTTATGCTAACTGATGAGTACAGCCCTCTTCTATCTGACCAATGTAGTGATTTAGCTAGCACAGCAGTTTTGTCCCATGATATTTTAACAATTTCTCTACACTGATAAATCCTTTAGCACTCAGTAGTTCTCTTTACCCAGAGTGTGAACTCAAAAGAATTATCTTGGTGCAGTGTAAGGTAAAGATCATCGTAAGGTAATTCAGATCTGTTGACACCGTCTGTTTCAAATTGTCGTCAAGTTGGCAGGCTACTCATCAGTATACAGAAACATATATTGTGATGCAGTCACACAGAAAGATTTATTTCATAATATATGCTATATCCCTTGGGCTTTGTATTGTTATTCGGTCTTTTTATTTATGGTTTGCCTATCTAATGTAGGTCTGCTAATTCCCGTTTATTAGACCAATATATCCTGCAAATGCAGTGTGATAAAAGCACATAATTTATTATATACAAATAGCTACTTGGTGCTGCATGATGATGCTGCGTGTGCTGTGATGCTTGATGATCATGGCTAGACAGTTAACTGTAACTATTCCTCCTCTCTTTCTGTTCTTTTCCTGTTCCCATGTTCACCATCTCTACCCCTAAATTAATTTAAAAACATTACAATCCATGTAAGTAACAAAGCTGGGCCAATTCTTTACCAGGTTCATTTTCTTGTGCTTTGTTGCCCTATCCTTTGTGTCTTTAAACGATAATCATTCAAGGATGGGAGTTGTCTTTTCTATGTTTGTACAGTATCTAGTGTGGTGCAGCCCTGCTCCCAGTTGGGGCTTTAAGGTGCTCCATCATGTACGTGTTAGTTCATTTATTTATTTAAGTACAACAGTTTGAGTTAAGGATGGAAGACCATGTGCAATTGGAATTTCCCAGTTTCTGAGTCTACTGTTATTTTAACAGTAGTTTTATGTTTGATTTCCCCTCTCCTTTGTTAAGGAGAAGGCAGAAAGGCGTAATGAAATTGAATATAAAGTTAAACTTTTTTTAGAGGGAGGGGTACAAATGTATCTCAAACTGTTTCAAATTTGTAGGGTTTTTTTTTTGTTTTGTTTTGTTTTTAAAAGAAGTGTTGCCTAAAATCTTGTCTGGTAAGTTTCATCCTGATGCAAAATAAAATGGCTAAATTTACATTCTCAAACTCCTTTGAGAGACCTTGACGAGAGAAGTACCATTATAATAATAATGGGTGAAAGAGAGATGAAAATTCCATCAGTCACTGACTTTGCACCATAAATGTCCTCTCTGCGGACCCCAGGAGCAATGAGACGCACCAGCAGTATCTTCCCGAGTCTGGGAATTGTCCCATGCAATCCTAGCTTAGGTAGAAATACAACACAAAAAGAAGCAGCACACCTTCAAAGTACGTGCTGTAGAAGACTCAGTCCTCTCCAATTTTTCGTGTAAAGCAAGCATGGACTTGTTCTATCTTGAAAATCTGTGTTGAACTCCATGAGCAATTAACACACTTCTGCAGTACATGTGGAGAGAAACTAAATTAGGTTCTACTCTAGCTCGGTTCTCCTCTTATAGGCCTAGCCACACACTTATGATTGGAAACTGTGCTGGTAGCAACCACATTTAAACACTCATTCTGTTAGCACAGTCCCACCCCATTTCCCTGGTCCTAGACAGGGATTTCTTTAAGAACCATGCCAGCCAAACTATGCTTGTCGGCTTCCCCTCTACACAGTCTGTAGCTCTTTTAAAATTTGATTCTCAGCCAAAATAATCTCTGTCCACGACACTAAAATCCTGCAGCCCTGGCTATTGTTATCCTGGTTCCAGTGGTGCAGCTAAGACTGAGACCTCATGGCATTGGCAATTTAACCTCCTGTTTATGAATAAGCCAATGGTAACCTGAGAAACTTAGAGTTGAAGCAGAGTTGAAATCATTGTGTCTGCCAGACCCAAATTTTTAATTTTCAAAGCGATCAATAGGCTTTTGCCTTCCCTTACAAGGAAAGAGGAACCTTTCCCTACAGGAAAAGCGATAACTAGAGTCAAGGACTGGAGCCCCCACTGGCATTGGAGGTAGGAGTTGGATATTTCAGTAAGCAGAGGAGAATGAGAAGGAAGGGAAGGCAGCCAAGCGGTATGTCCAGGAAAATAGGAACATAGGAGTCGAGGTGGCTGGACAAGAATGCCCAGGGGAGAAAGGAACCAGATAGCATGTGCCTGGAGAGCAGAGGACCAAACAGGAACATGGGAGGAGAGAGATGGGAGGAGGAGATGAAATGAAAAAGCAATGGTGCACAGTGTGATTAGTATTTGTGCAATGGGAGATGGGTATTGGGACTTTGCACCTTCTACCAGAGACCATGGGTATGGAGAAGAGAAGAGGATGTGTACAGAGTGGTGGGATAGATGTCTGGCAGCTGCTGACTGCCTCCCCCAGGAATCCAGGGGAGGACGATCCGGCAGCAATGGTGGAAAGGCAGAACAAGCTAGTTGACTGCCTGGAAGACCCTGGAGAGGGAGTTCGAGAAGCAAGGCTGCTGGACAGGCTGAGCTTGCAGTACAGAGGGTTCCAGCCTTAAGATTACAAAGGTTCATTTAACCTCAGTGAGCTTCAGATTCTAATGTTGCACAAGTATATTCCTATGGGGTAGCTCAGTGGTTTGAGCATTGTCCTGCTAAACCCAGGGTTGTGAGTTCAATCCTTGAGGGGGCCACTTAGGGATCTGGGGCAAAATCAGTACTTGATCCTGCTAGTGAAGGCAGGGGGCTGGACTCAATGACCTTTCAAGGTCCCTTCCAGTTCTAGGAGATAGGATATCTGATGCTTTCTGCCTTTGGTAATAATTTTGATAATCTCTTAGGTGTCGTGTGCACATTTAGGTCCCAGTTCGAAGTATTTAAGCACGTGCTTAAGTATTTTGCTGAATGGGGGCCTTTGTGCTGTATACAAACGTTAATAATTGTGTAGGCCGATACCTAAAATTGAGTGGATGAAGATTGTAAAGAGAGTGTGTGGATAGCGAAGTGTTGTTTAACTACCCACATTCAGATGAGCTGTGCATAAAATGTGTACAAAGTAATGTTCTGCTTACGCTTGTGATTTTATTTTGCCAAGTAAGAGGTTCAGTTAAAATGCCATTGTGTTTCCAAAAGTTTGCTCAAATTAGTTCTCAATTTTAATTTAATATTTTCTTTTTCTGGCATTGCTTTGAAAAGGCAATATTTAATTAGAAGAAAAAACTCTAAAATGCAGCCAAGTAATTATGAAACTCAGAGAGTTGGACGCAATAAGGATTAATACACAACACCATTGTGGTACAATAAATCAAACACAGAGAGAGAGAACCAGAGAGTTCATTACTGAGTACAGATTTCAAGCAGACCATGTTCTATCAAAGGTATCTAGTATATCAGTCAATTCAAATGAGTTTCTAGAGCAGTGGTTTTCAACCTGTGGTCTGCAGACCCTCGGGGGTCCGCAGACTATGTCGAAGAGGTCCACAAATGGTGACTATGAAAATAAAGTTTCAGATCCCAGAAAAGGCATTTCCGTTTTTCTGATCAATCAAAAGCATGTGAATACCCCCATCATCAGCTCAAACCCGGAAGTGTTGTCGTTACCATAGAAGCCCATAGTTTAGCGCCCTTTCTCACGCATCAAATGCCAGGAAGAGCACATGTAACATTTATAGCTGAATTCCCTTCAGTCAATTTTCAGTCTAAGGCTATGTCTACACTACAGCTTATGCTGCCATAATAGATGTCACTCCGTGTGAGTAAGATTTCCCGCCCCCCCAAGCGACATAGTTATCCTGGCATAAGCGCTCGTGCGCACAGCACTATGTCATGGGAGAGCGTTTCCTGCTGACGTAGATTCTGCCGCTCACCCGAGGGTTTTTTTCATAACAGGAGAGTTCTCATAGAGCATCTTCACCACACACACTGCAGCAGTGCACCTGTATCGGTACAACTGCACTACTGTATGTATAGATGTGGCCTAAGACTTCTATGGTAGGGCTCCGTGGACCACCGGTTGAATTTCCAAAAGGATCCACACCTCTATTTGAAATTTTTTAGGGATCTGCAAATGTAAAAAGGTTGAAAACCACTATTCTAGAGCAAGATTATCCAGGCCCAGTGCTCCAATCACTGGTTGGTGGAGAGAGAAATTTCCACATCAGCAGGATTATTTAGTATTTATTTGTATTGGTGTAATGCCTAGGAAGCCCAGTAATGGGCCAGCCCCTATTGTGCTCGATGCTCTACATCATTGATTTTGGATCCAAGGAAGCACCACTCCTCTTTGTTTATTAATCCCTTGAAAAATGGATCGGTCTTCCAGTATAAATAAGTGACACTCCCTAGTATGGAGGCAGAAATGAGGTGTCACCTCTTGTTAATGCAACCACACACACACACCCTTCCCAAAGTTGCTGTCCTGAACACTTCCAGAACAACGAGCTACAGCTCTAGTTTTTCTTCATAACTGGGTCTATTAATGTGTAAGGTATGAAAGTGCCAAAATGGGAATTTTTTAAAATTATTTTGGTTCTAGACTCTAGTAAATTAAGAATTTGTTATTTTGAAAATGGATTTAGCTGGTTCTTCGTCCCAGTGGGGAAAAATCCACCACTGTGCACACAAGAAGATCACTTTTTATATATATAGAGAGAGAGATATACACTCTACGAATCTCTGTAGCAGCATAGGAATGAATTATCCATGCTGTGAATCAGCATGCTTTTTAAACAGCAATTTAAACAGTAAACTCTAACAGTTTCAAAGAAGTCCTTGATGATTAAATGAGTCAGTAATGGGTGTGTGTGTGTGTGTATATATATATGTCTTGGTAGTGTTTTCAGTCACTTTTATAAATTATAAATTAGTTTTCCATTATAAGCAGGTCCCCCCTTCCCATCAGAACTTTTTCAAAAACTGCTTTTTCACCTAATATTTCTCCCATGCATTGATGTTACAGTATTTTTCTTTCAAAGTTCGGGTTTAATTGGACAAGGTTCCCCCCCACCCCCTTGGAGATAGGGGTGGGGGAGGAAAATGGACTTTACTTTTGAGAAAGTATTGCAACTTTATTTTAAAAAAAATTTTAAAAGTGTCAAAAACAGGTTGGTAATAAGACACCATATTTGTTTATTCACTATGAAGCTTTGAACATTTTGAGAGAGAATTCTGTCAGGTCTGGGTGAAAAGTGTACATTTGGGTTAATTCTTTGGACATTAGAGCATAAGTATATTTCTAGTTCCATTACTTCCGAAAATACAAACCAATCGCTAGGGATGAAAGTTTGTCCCATCACGACTCCTCCATCGCTAGTCTAGTGCAGTGGTCTCCAAAGTGCGCAAGAGGATGCGCAAGAGGTTCCTTGGGGGTGCGCGGCAGTTCGAGCGGGAGTCTGAGTGGGGTTTTTTTTGTTTTTGGTTTTTTTGCTTCGGCGCGGCGGGGATGCGTGCTCAAAATGTTTTTTACTGATAGGGGTGCGCGATCAAAAAAGTTTGGAGACCACTGATCTAGTGGACCTACTCTACCCTACATCTCAAGCATACGGCAGTCCTTTCGCATTGTGGTTCCTGAGAGATTTGCCAGCTTTCCCTGGTTGTCAATGGAAATATCACGAAGCAGAGGAATCACATCTTGGTTTTCTGCTGAATGTTCCAAAAGTGGCTTGTGCTTAATGATTGTGAGAGAGAGAGAGAGAGAGAGAGAGAGAGTGTGTGTGTGTGTGGTTTTGAGTTTGTGATGACTGGTTATTTAACTATCAGAGTGCCAAAACCAAAACAAACGAGTCTGAGCAAAATTTCAAAAGTGACTGATTATTAGCTGTTTTCTCTGTAAACGTGAGAACTGTTTTATCCATTTCAAAATAAAAGTAATAGAAAATTCAGTTTTCCTCTGAACAGTAATTGTGTTACATTTGGAGACTAAACTCAGTTACTGAACTGTGAAATAGAGGGATTTAAACCCTGCTGTAAGTGAAAAGCTCAGCACAGCTGGGATTATGGAGTCTGACAAAAGTCTCCATAATGAACCTGGAATACGTGAGTTCTGATTCTGTCTATTGCTTTGAGCAAGTTGTTGATCCTACCTGACTTAGTTTGCCCCATCTGTAAAATGAGGATAAAAATGCTCACGGGATGTTGTGAGGGTTAATTATGTTCAAGCTTATTAACTGCTTTGAAGCTGAAAAATGCTACATAAGTATTGCTGCTGCAATCATCTAGTTCTGCTGAACAGTAATAAAGCATTTCTACAGAATCAGAATTCCAGGGGTGTTGCATACTTATCCAACTCTCTGAAATCAGTGGAAGCTGGGGGTCCCATAGCAAGTAGCATGTTCAGAGCACTTTATAGTGAAGAGCCAATTCATCCTTGTAACAGTGCTGTGAGATACATGGGTGAGTAGTATTCTCTCCATTTCGCAGACGGGAAAACCGCAGCAGAGCAGTGAAGTGAGTAGCCCAAAGCCACAGCAAGATGTCTAGCCCTCTGGCTGTCAGAAGTCCTGAAAAAAAAAAAAAAGCAGAACGAAAAGAACCTTTAAACTAGAGTGTTTGTTTCTTCATGTCCAAACAATTCAGAAACTTTCTTTTGCCTCAAAGGTTCTCCCTGTCTGAGGTTATTTAAATATACCTTTTCTGTTTAATGCCAAAGCCTGAAATATCTCTCTACCTACCGGCTTAAATGGGCCCCATTGGCATAGTATTTGAGCTCCCAAAGTTGAAATAAACAATAACATGACCATTCTCAGCTTTGCCAGACTGTAAGAGAGATAATGGTGTCTGAGACATTAATGATGTAGTCTTTGAAATAATGGGATGCAATTCCCCCCTCCCCCCTACCCACCTACCTTGCAAAAGACAAAATGCTCTGAACATTCAAAGAGGTAATGAGGGAGTGAGATTCAGTGTCTATATATAGAAACTCAATTTGTATATATGTTACACAGCCTTTGTTAAAGAAAATAAGGTGCTTATTTACCTGCATAGTCTTTTTCATGTGCTAAACAGCTGTAGGTTGACTGCTTGAGATACAAGCGTAATCTATTCCTCTGTATTAAGTAACTGTCTGGGAACACTTCCCTGTTCTTCATATACAGTATGTGGTTGTACTTGTTTCCTTACAAGCTTTGTTATTAGCCACATAAGCCTTTGATAGTGTCCCTGGGCTCATAACATTTAAATGCTGGTTGCAAAAGCAGGAGAAAAGAAAACCTTTTGGTCCTGTATGTTATCAGAGATTCACTTGAGGTGACCCTGTGGAAATGTTACTGATGGTTTTACGTCTGAAGGCAGACAGTAAGTAGACATGATTTGCTCCAGAAAGGAAATCATATGAACTGCACAGAGCAAATGGCTGATTTATTGTGAAAATTTATGGCTTTCTGGCATTACCTCGTTTTTATGTTAATCTTGTTAGGTGAAGTGTTTGTTACGGGATACCGGAGAATGATGCCAGGTTATAGTAGCTCTTTGAGGCCGAGTGTTGTTATCTTCATTATCTCAAGAATGTAAGTTACAATTCAGACCAACAGCATATTTGGGTTTTTTTATGATTACCATATATACTCGTTCATTAGCCCGTTGGTTTATAAGCTGACCCCGCAAGATGGATAGGTAAAAATAGCAAAAACTGTATGACTCTTTCATAAGCCGACCCTATATTTCAGGGATTGGCCAACTTTGGCTCCTGGCCCGTTAGGGTAAGCCGCTAGCAGGCCTGGACGTTTTGTTTACCTGGAGCATCTGAAGGCGCATGGAGCCCCTCAGCTCCTAGTGGCCACGGTTCGCCGTTCCCAGCCAATGGGAGTGGCGAACCGCAGCCACAGGGAGCTGAGGGGCTCCGTGCCTGCAGACGCTTCAGGTAAACAAAATGACATTGTATTAGATATTCAATTCAATGATTCCATAGAGTTTAAAATCATCAAATTTTGGTGTAGACCCGTTTATAAGCCGACCCCCGCTCTTTGATGCGTCACTTTTTTACCAAAAATATTCGGCTTATGAACGAGTATATACGTTACCTCATTTTCCAAAAGTCCAGTTGCTCCAAGCTGTCTAATGAATAGACGAGGCAGAGTTCAGGACAAACCTGTCTGATATGCTAGGACGTTTTTTGGCTTTTCTTGGCCCTTTAAACTCCAAGGCTAATTTTCTATGCAGAAGAAGGAAAGGGGAGAGATGAGATTTAAAAAAAAAAGTTGCAGCAGAACCCGCTTATAGTAAGTCCCACTGTAGCTAATGCCACTTATAATGAAGTTAGAATAAAATACAGCTGCCTCAGAGCTTTGTGCTGCAGAAACTGCAGTGGGAGAGCCATACGCTTTAAAAAAACTTTTTTCACCAAAAACAAACAAACAAACAAACACAAAAAAACAGCATGGAGAGGCGGATAGAGCACAGAATTGGGTGCTACCCACCAACTTGTATGAATTTGAACAAGTCATTTTAATGTGCCTTGAAATATACAGACGTGTCTGCAAAATGGGCACAATGAGACTTACCTCACAGGAGTGTAATAAAGATTAATTACTATACTTTGAGATCCTCGACTAAATGCCCCTAGAGGAGTGCAAAGTGTTGATATTAGAGGTTTACTTGCTCTTTTTTTTTATTATTATTTATCTTTGTATTATGCTACAGCCTAAGGGTACATCTACACTACAGGGGGGAGTCGATTTAAGATACGCAAATTCAGCTACGTGAATAGCGTAGCTGAATTCGACGTATCGCAGCCGACTTACCCCGTTGTGAGGACGGCGGCAAAATCGACTTCTGCGGCTTTCTGTCGGCGGCGCTTACTACCACCTCCGCTGGTGGAGTAAGAGCGTCGATTCGGGGATCGATTGTCGCGTCCCGTTGGGACGCGATAAATCGATCCCCGAGAGGTCGATTTCTACCCGCCGATTCAGGCGGGTAGTATAGACCTAGCCTAAGTGTCAACCAGGAATAGAGTCCATTGTACTATGGGAAAACACGTAGTGACAGAGAGTTCTTGCTGTGAAGAGCTCACCACCTTAATAGAAAAGAGAAAGGGCAGACAACTTTAATAGTTCTTTCCATTTCTAGCCTCTCCCAGAGAGGCTGGGATTGTCAAAGGCGTCTAAGTCAGTTAAGTGCTCAACTGCCATGGAATTTCAGTGGCGGCAGGGTATCTCCCTAATGTTGCTTTGATGTGACTTAATATGTTGGCATATTCTGAAGGTTTGCAGGTACACACGTGGGGATGGGCATGTAGTCACCACTTGGAAGATGTTGCCTGAAATTTGAGAGGTCCAGGTGGCACTACCTGTACAATCTCTGCAAGTCCTTGCGTTTTTATGAATTTTGCAGCATCCCTTGATTGATTTTATTTTCCTTCCTCACTTTATCTGTTCAGTTGTGCTAAATAGAGCCATTGGCTTCCCTCCTGGTTCACTTATGGCTTGAAACCCCCAGAACACTGAAGTGGCTACGGTGCTTTTGAAGAGTGGATTTTTTTTTTTTTAAGGGCTGTGGTGTGACCCAATCTATGTTCCATGCAAAAATTAACACTAAACATGGGTAGAATATCGGTGACTCGGGTGTCAAAAGATGTGGCCTATATATACTGGCTTTTGGATTCAGTGGAGGAAGAAGGAACAGTATAGTATACATTATGGTATGTGTTGTATGCCACATAAGTGGAGGGGAAAGCTAATCTGATAAATACAGTTGAGGGCCCAAAGACTAGCAAGGGGAGAGTTTTGGTGGCTTCCGTGACAGCAGAGGGCAAAAAGGACATGAAGTCCAGCCCCCGCTGACCTTCCTGGGTTGGCTGGATGACTCATGGGATTTGGCATGAGATTAGGAACTACGATAAGAGCCATATGCTCAGGGCCACTTCCTGTTTGCTGGTCAGCCCACTCCACCGCTCTTATCTAGGTCGCTGGGGCTGGGAAGGATTTTTTCCCCACACCACCAGATTGGTTTGTTTTTTTCACCTTCCTCTCAGCAAAACCTAAGGATTGGGTTTTGCGCAACTAGAGGGTTGGAATTCTCCTCCTCCCGGCAGTCACCGTGTGGACCTATGTGAGAGTCGTTTAGTTATCACAACTTTTGGCAGGTTCCCAGTGTGGGAACTTGCTGATTTAGGCTCCAGATCCAAAAAAAAGGTAATTTAGGGGGCATTCTAGGGACTCTCCTTTTGAGATGAGGGCAAAGTGTCTTCTCTGGAGACAAATGGGAACCTGGGGCTGGGACACTACCCCACAGGTCTTTGCCACCAATGCACTTGATGGCGGTATTGGATGGAGGTCAAGGTTCCCTCTTGTCTCAGCCCCCAAAATGGATGCTATGGGTATCCAGAGAACCTCTTTGTGTGATTAATGGCTCCCCCTGTGGTGCCCCCAAGAATTGGCAGAGGATCAATGGATTGCTAGTGACAGCACTGAGCTGTCCCCCCGACAGGAACCTTGGAAGTAAAATTTGACTTATAAAGTTGCATCCTTGTTAAAACCCATACAACATATCCTTGCCTTCTTCCATGTGGTGAGCACACCAAATGCACTTTTGAACTGCTCACCTGCCCTCTGCCCAGTGACCCATTTCCTCCAGTACTTGTTGTAATACTCCAGCCCTCTGAGAGCTTTTAAGCAACCTCACGGTGAAATGGTTCCTCTTCCTCCCTGCAGAATTACCCAGGCCTGAGCTAGGTAAGATTAACCCTGCACCAGGGACAACTGTTCTAGACCTAAATATGACAGAGGTTTAAAGTTCAATTTCTCACAGGTCTGGAGAAACAGGAGCCTTTTTCCACTGGAATGGTGAGATACCCAGCTTCCCAATGGGAGGGCCACGTCTCTTGCCTTGAAAGGGGCCAAACTGTCAGATTTTCAAGTTGGTTGCTCTCTTTGAGCCTTTAACTCAGATGAAGGGATACATCTTTTCTGTAACACGTTGGAGTATACAGAATCCACGGTGGTGGTTCACATAAGTGTTTCTCAGCACTTGCTGGGAATGACGTGTGTAATTCTGAGGCTGCTCAAGTGAATAAGGATTGCCTGTGTGTGTGATGGTTGCAGGGTCAGGCGTGTGTTTTGTATTGTTTCCATTAAAGGTGGTTTTAGCTTGGTATAAATCTTAAGTTAGAGCAGGACATCTGCATATTGGAGAGCAGTTTTTAAAGTCCTCCCTAACCTGCATTATTATTATGTATTACTGTCCACCTAGGCGTCACAATCATGGACCAGAACCCCATTGTGTTAGGCCCTGTACAAACACAGAAATGAAAGATACTCCATACCCCAAAGAATTTACAATTTAAGTATAAGACAGATGGATACAGACAAGTGGGAGCGTCCAAGGTAACAGTGGGATAATACTGGCCAGCATGATCAGGCAGTGGTCTTAGCATGCTAACGGCCTACCTGTTGTGATTTTTTTTGTAGAAAAAGAGAGTCCTGAGTAAAGTTGGGAAAAGGGATAATCATAGAATCTCATAAAGGTATAGCTGGAAGGAAGCTTAAAAGGTCATCTGGCCCGTCCCTGCCACCCACAATCTTAAGTAGAATTAAGTATACCTTATATTCTTAATGAGGTAGTTGTTGTCTTCGCAGTATAAATGCTTGATGACAAAATCATGTTTCATCAATATGCTAGAATTCTTTGAGGATGTCGTCAAGCATGTCGACAAGGGTGATCCAGTCCATATATTCTACTTGGACTTTCAGAAAGTCTTTGACAAGGTCCCTCACCAAAGACTCGTAAGCAAACTAAATGGTTATGGGATAAGAGGGAAGATCTTCCAATACATCAGTAGCTGCTTAAAAGATAGGAAACAAAGGGGTGTAGGCATTAATGGTAAGTTTCCACAAGGAGAGACGTAAATAGTAGCGTCCCTGAAGGATCTGTACTGGGACCTATTGTGCTGTTCAACATAATCATAGATGATCTGGAAAAGGGGGTAAACCAGTGAGGTGGCAAAATTTGTAGACAATACAAAATTAGTCAAGATCGTGAAGTCCAAAGCAGACTGTGAAGAGTTATGAAGGGATGTCATTAAACTGGATGTTTAGGCAACAAAATGGCAGATGAAATTCAATGTTGATAAGTGCAAAGTAATGAACATTAGAAAAAATACTCACAACTATGCATAAAAAATGGTGTGATCTAAATTAGTTGTTACTACTCAAGAAAGAAATCTTGGAGTCATCGTGGATAGACTGCTCAATGTGCAATAGCAGTGAAAAAAGCGAACAGAATGTTAGGAACCATTAGGAAAGGGATAGACAATATAACAAAAAACATCATAATGCCACTCTATAAATCCATGGTATGCCCACACATTGAATACTGCGTGCAGTTCTGGTCACCCCATCTCAAAAAAGACATATTAGAATTGGAAAAGTTACGGAGAAAGGCAACAAAATTGATTAGGGGTATGGAAAAGCTTCCGTATGAGGAGAGATTAAAAAGACTGGGTCTGTTCAGTTAGACAAGAGATGACCAAGGGGTGGAGGGGGGAAGATATGACAGAGGTCTATAAAATCATGACTGGTGTGGAGAAAGCGAATAGCGAAGTGTTATTTACCCCTTCACATAACACAAGAACTAGGGGCCACCCAATGAAATTAATAGGCTGCAAGTTTAAAACAAACATAAAGAAGTACTTCTTCACACAACACACAATCAACCTGTAGAACTCATTGCCAGGAGATGTTGTGCAGGTCAAAATTATAACCAGGTTCCAAAAAGGGTTAATTGGATAAATTCATGGAGGAGAGGTCCATCAATGGCTATTAGCCAAGATGGTGAGGGACGCAACCCCATCCTCTGTGTGTCCCTAAACCTCTGACTGCCAGATGCTGGGACTAGATGACGGAATGGATTGCTCAATAAATTACCCTGTTCTGTTAATTCCCTCTGAAGCATTTGGACTGGCTGCTGTCAGAAGACAGGATATTGGTCTAGATATACCTATCTCATAGAGCTGGAAGGGACCGCAAAAGGTCATCAAGTCCAGCCCTCTGCCTTCACTAGCAGGACCAAGTACTGATTTTGCTCCAGATCCCTAAGTGGCCCCCTTAAGAATTGAACTCACAACCCTGGGTTTAGTAGGCTAATGCTCAAACCACTGAGCTATTCCTCCCACCCATCAGTGGCTCTTTATCTTTCTAGACCACTGTACCCCTTTCAGGAGTCTGATTTGTCTTGCGTACCCTCCTCCTCCAAATTTCACCTCACTTAAAAACTACTTGCTTACAAAATCATAGAAATACAAAAGCGTAACAGGAAACTATTACTGAAAAATTGCTTCCTGTCTCATTTTTACCATATAATTATATAATAAATCAATTGGAATATAAATATTGCACTTACATTTCAGTGCATAGCATATAGAGCAGTATAAATAAGTCATTGTCTGTATGAAATTTTAGTTTGTGCTGACTTTGCTGGGCAAATATCTAGATGAGTTGCTATATCCCCTAGAAGACCTCTAAGTACCCCCATGGGTACATGTACCTCTAGTTGAGAACTACTGGTCTGGATGGACCATTGATCTGAACCAGGATAGCTGTTCGTAGGATATCAGCACTACTAGCGGAGGGGGAAAGAATAATGTTTATGTTAGAAGGGTGAAGAATCACCAGTAGTAAATGAACGTATTAAAGTGTGAGCTGCTATTACCTGATATGGAATAGCAATCTATGTAATACGGGGTATCTGAGATAGTTAAGAGAGTGTATTGACTCTGTTGGGTCCCATACTAATTAGTGTTTAAACTGCCTTACAGTTTGGTGGTAGGAATTCACAGGTTCCCCTCTGGCTTCCTTGTCGTCTGGAGAGTAAGAGGCACATTCAGGCTTATGGTGAATTGAACGTATCATTGTCAGTCTGTCATCTCACAAGCAGCAAAATAAAAGGTACAAAGAAATGCTGTCCCACAGCAGGGCTTAGCTTTCTCATTTCTTGTGCTGTAGGGAGATTAGGGTTTTCTCTACCTCTTTACTCTTGGTATTTTTCCTTGTTGTTTTTTAATTGCAATGCAATATGTTGCCTCCTCTCCTGTCTAGAGAATTGGCACACGGCACACGGGTGCTTTAAAAGCTGCTGCATTAATCACCTCACACAGGGTATGGTGGGAGAGCAAACCTTTGCTCTATCCCTCAGTAGATAGCTTTGCACTGGGCCAACCCCTGGTAGCTTGAGGAGTGGATTCCCAAAACCAGATTTCAGGCTGGTTTTCTCTCTTGCTTTTCCGCTTGAATTTGCATTGTTTGAGATGTTGACTATATTAATCTCAGCTACAATATAGTTGCTAATGTGGCATTGTTGGTAGGTACAACTGTAGAGTAGGTACAGCTGTTGGTAGGTGCAGCCTGTTTTGCAAACCTGTAAATAAATCATCATTTACAGAGGTACCTGAAAAACAGGTAAACTATTGATTGCCACTGATTGTTCTAGGATGATGTCACTTTCAAAGGAATGCTGCTAGTTTCTGGTAACACAGCAAGTATGGGGGGTGACTAGCACCCGAAGGCGGAAAAGAAAACAAAATAAGTGTTCCATTCTGGAAAGGCTGGGATATGAAGAGTTAATGAGCTGCCAATCTTAGTTGAAGAGGTCAGATTTTTCTACAAATTCCTGTTCGCTCTGCAGTTGAGTGGGAAGTTTAAGCATGTGGTACAAATACACTACAAATATGAAACAAAATTCTCACTTTACACCGGCCCACTTATACTCCAGCCCAGTTTTAGATGCAGACGGACACCATGATTTAACTTGTTGAGGTCAATTTGAGGAGGGAGCTGGATCAGGGTAAAAGGCAATAATCTTCATCTAGAGTAGTAGAAAGGTCACGGTTAGTTACAACATGTCAGCTAACCTCGACCTCATCCTAATCATTTATCTGGGTCTAGACATACTCATAGGTCTCCGTCTGGGAGAGCACTTCAACACATGCTTAATTTTAAGCAGCTGTGTAATCTCACTGATTTCTGTGGAACTTCCCAGGTGTTGAAAATTGAGCTTGTGCTGACGTGCTCTGCTGGATCGGGGCCTGACTGCTGCAGTGATAAAATCTGCATTTGATTTGAGCAATTTCTAAGCCTTTGAAAATCACACTCATTCTCGCACAACTTTTTTCTCTTGAAGTGTGCAGCTAGGAGAGGCCAGGCTTCTGTGTATAGCTACGTTTAGTTGCACAGACAATAACATCAAATGATGCTTAGATGCCCAGTTCCCACTGAAAGCCAATAGGCGTTGGGTGCCGAACTGCCATTTGTACCTCTGAAAAATCTTCCCCTTAGCGAAGGTGGATAATAAATGATGAGGAATGGCCCCTGAAGAGCCATTCCTTCATTCACTCTGCTACTGAATCTGGAGTCTTTCATGCATCCATCTTATAAAGTTTTCAACATTTGAAAACCATGGTATGCGCTGTCTGTGTGACGTTTTTCCGTGTGAAGTACTGGGAGGTTGAGACCGCTTCAGCTTTTTGCACTAGATACATCAACCATTCTTTGTCCTGGAGAGCTTTGTGCTGAGGGTGCATAAAGTTTTCCACGCATTCATCTGGATGTGTGGTGAGTTACTGCTTAGCACCAACAGTTCCCAGGAAAAGAGTTCCCTATCGCAGACTTTTAAAGATGCGCAGGAACAGGGATTACTCAGGCAAAGGACTGTGTGTTCCAGCAGTGTCTAATGAACTGTTTCCTTATCAAAAGCTTTCTTTCTTTAGGGGATAAGGCTAATTCCATAAAAAATTATGTCAAGCGAATGTTATGATTAAGCACTGAAAATTCAGGAGATGATCACGTTTGGGCCCTAATTCTGCAAAACTTAAGCATGTGCTCAACTTTCCCACTGTGAGTACTCTGAATGCCTTCGTTGGGACTGTTCATAGTGCTTAAATTTAAATGCATGTTAGTCTTTGCAAGATCGAGACCTTAGCTTGCATGCACAACTTTAACTCTGTGTGTATGTATATATTACCATGTAGTTTTAATTATAGTCATATTGTAACTCCATTAAAATGCAATACTTATACAGCCTTATAAATATACATGTGCACCGTCATCTGGTATTGTGTGCACTATTCTGTATCGTTATCCCCACTTTACAGATGGTGAGACTGAGGCACAGAGAGGAGAAGTGACTTGCCCCAGATCATCCAGCATGTCAGTAGAAGTTCTGGGAATAGAGCCTAAGTCTCTATCCACTAGGCCACACTGCTTCCTATTTCTAATATACATTATTAGCATTACATGTACCTTTCATCTGAGGATCTCAAAGCACTTTCAAAGTATTAAAGGAAGCCTCACAAAAGGCCTTTGAGGGAGCTGATTATTATTCTACCTAAGCTAGAGGTAGGTAGACTGATACACTAAGTAACCTTAGTCCCCTTGGCTGCCGTTGGAATTGCGGGTTTTCCACAGTTCAGAAAATCAGACCCTGTATGACTAGCCCACAGCCAAATGAGTCAGTTGTGGAGCAGGTAGCAGAACCCAGGTGTCCTGATGTCCAGACAGCACTGCTAGTACATATTAGTTTGTTTCTGAAAATCTTTAATTTCTGAAAGCAGGCGAGGTTGGCATGCAATGTAAATTTCCCTGGTCTTTTTGAACATAAGTACCTTGGATATGAAACAAGGACATAGCAGAGCAATTCTTCAGCCTAACAACCTTTCCTGTGTCCGTGTGGTTGTTTCCTCTATAGGACTCTTGCAAACAGTGCACAAATTAAGAATGCTTGAAAAGCAGAAAAAGGAATCATTTTATAGTAGAGGAGGCTGCTTCTTTCCCCGGTGGGACAGGAAGCCCATCAACTAAACAGCTGCTCTGCTCTAAAAAAGACACACTCAAGATTCTCCGGCCCTAGAAAAATGATGATGGTTTCTTATGGATGGTGCTGCTTTGAGGATACTTGGATATTTAATTTTCCAATCAGTTGGTGAAACTAGAGGGAGAATAAAACCGTGAGTCACTTACTGTGGCTCTTGTCAAGTCTCACAGAGCTGAAGTGGAGCCATTGCACTCTTCGTTTGGGATTGGCTTCCACATCTTACAGTGGCTTTATTATTATGATACAGAAACTCCTCACTTAAAGTCGTCCCGGTTAACGGTGTTTCGTTGTTACGTTGCTGATCAATTAGGGAACATGCTCGTTTAAAGCTGTGCAATGCTCCCTTCTAACGTTGTTTGGCAGCCGCCTGCTTTGTCTACTGCTTGCAGGAAGAGCAGCCCGTTGCAGCTAGCTGGTGGGGGCTTGGAACCAGGGTGGACCGGCAGCCCCCCATCAGCTCCCCCTATAAGCTTCCCGCTCCCCTAAGTTCCCTGTGCAGCAGCTGTCTGCAGTTCAGCTGTGTCCCTCGCCCCACTGCCATGTGCTGCTCCTGCCCTCTGCCTTGGAGCTGCTCCCAGAGACTCCTGCTTGCTGTGCAGGGGA